>NC_090787.1:590000-680000 GCF_040054535.1 Antennarius striatus | reverse complement strand
CTCACCTGTGAGGTCGGTCCGTGCAAAGTGCCCATCTCCGCCTTTGTTCCCAGTTATGATGTCGCCTAGAGAGGCAGAAAAACACATTAAAACGGATCTCAGGTCACCACAACCTCTCCCCCAGCTCCAGCTCCCTCCATTACAGGTAAAATGCTCCAACAGATGCCACAGCATGGAGAGAGGGTTGAATACGAACGACCATCTCAGCAAAGCTTTGGTGCAGTGACTGACTAATGCATGTTCTGCTCAACGCATTGATGTTGCATTGGGTTTGTCCTCTCACAACAGCTGGACAAAAATCTCCTTCAATGAATTCAAGAAGTCTCTGGTTTAGGGTGCAAGCCAGACTTTTAATGTCATTTTCTCCATCATTTGCTCACAGAACATCAGAGGTAAAAAAACAAAAGAAAGCAGCGTTCAGTGCAGTTAGTAGGATGGAGTCTCCTGTGAATCTCCTCCAATTAAGACGATAAAACATGAAACTAAATGAATTTAAAAACAGCAGCCAGCTTTTTTCCCCTCTCATCCTTAAATTTTAATAAAGCAAAACATCCACTTAAACTTTCTTTTGGTGCTTCATGTGCCTAAAAAAAATAAAATCTTGGGCTTAATATCTGCTTTTTGATGGAATTCAGCACTCCTTAATAATATGTACTGCATTTTGTAACATTACCACCCAGCACTCTAATATCGAGGCGCTGCTTTAATCGTAGCTATCTGAATGTCAGCAGGACCAAATCTGTGGTATTCATGACCCCCTGATTGAAACAGAACGCGTGAAAGCCTGATCCGATTGATCTGGGTGCCCTCACACAAAGGGTTTAACTCGGCCGTGTTGAACTTCTATCTGTGCTCCAGAGCTGGTTCCCGCTGATTACTTCATTTATTCCCTTGTAATTCTCAAAAGCCTTCATATTGCTTGTCTCGTCTCGATCAATTGGCACCTATCGAATGCTCGCTAATGTACTTCCATGCAATACAAGACCCTGACGAGTGAGATCTGAATGCCTTTAAGTGGGATCTGAACATCTTTCAGTGGCGTGCAGGACTGTGGAAAAAAAGGAGGGGGGAAAATATATATTACTCAAAAAATTATTGTTCAGTGCTCTTTGTCTTCTTCATGTGGATTAGCGACATGACTCAGTTTGAGGATTAAACCACATTATGAAATAACTTTATCCCTGGAACCATATACTGCAGTCCAAAAAATGATACTACACCAAAAAGGGGGGATTATTATTCAGCAAAATTATCAATATACATAGCAGTGAAAGCGCTGTGGGGTTTGGGGGATTATCTCTGCACACTGCTCCAAAATATGATTGAGTGAAAATATTAGTAATCATGAAATGTGGCTGGGCCTGCAGCTGGAGGGAGAAATATAAAATCATGCTGTCTGCATTTAGCATTGCAAGCTGCCTCATTTGCCCCCATGGCCTCACTTCAACTCAAACACCTGCCAGACAGACAGACTGCTCCCCCAGTGTGTGTGTCGGCACCGCTTTATCTTTTGGAGCGAGGGAGTGTGTGTGTGTGTGTGTGTGTGTGTGTGTGTGTGTGTGTGTGTGTGTGTGTGTGTGTGTGTGTGTGTGTGCGGTGAGTCTGACCTTGGCAGTGGCCCAGGTACTTGACCTCAATACGTTCTTGCTTCTGACAGGATGCCTCCTTCACCTGGCAGGGGTTGTCATAGGAACGACCATCTGAGGCACACACCGGATTGAAGCTGATGTGGGAACAGTCGATGTTGCAAACACACCTGCGGACAAAGGAATCGTGTTAAAGTCGTGCACCCTCTTGCGTGTAAAATAAAAGACGTCTGAAGTACTCATGAAAAGGAGAGCATCTTTATTCCAGAGAGACGTGTGCAGGCGTTTGACTGCGTGGGGCAAAGAATGAAATCACATTAAGGATTAAAAAAAACAGCAGAAAAAGTGGCACAGATTGTACTCAGTCAGGGAGTTGGACAATGCATAATAGCTCTGCACAAACTGGGTATTGGCACATTCAGACTGACACAATAGCAAATGGGTTCAACACTGCAAAAAAGACAGGCTGCACAGGGGGCTTGATTGACAAATGATGCACAATTACAGTGAAAGAAAGCTATTAATAATGAAACATGTGGAAAATGGAGGGAAAATATAGAGGCAGAGGAAAATGTAGCACAAAACAGCCACGGCTGTTGAGCTCTCAGATGTGTCATTTAGTTTAGATAACACTGAAAACAACCTACATGGAAGATAATGACTTAACCAGTACGATTATAATGAAGCCTGGTGATAAAAAAAAGTCAGTGCAGGTTGCAAAGCAGCCAGTTTCTGGTGCAAACCGCTATTCTGTTGGCAAGCTCTGTAAAGCATAGATAAAACAGGATGCAATTAGTTACTAATCCTTTTTGACATTGAGTTCATTTAAAAACATGAAATGAATGAACCTGATGCCAGGAAAACATTTCAGGTGGGGTGACAAAACACTGTGAAAATTGTGGAATGCTCAAAAAAACCTGAGTGGAAAACAGTTTATGTGTGAAGATACTGTATGAGTTTCTGCCAGGGGGGGTTATGTTTTCACCCGTGTCTGTTCGGGTCTTACGTTGTCAGCAGGATTACACAAAAAACTTCAAAATGGATTTTGGTGCAACTCCAGGTGAAGACAAATCAGTATTGGATAAATGAACAATGAGTGGGTGTCGATAACGGTGGGGAGGGATCTTCTGGGCTACTCACAATAATTTTGATGTACATTGGTTTCAGAGGTACTATACGGCCGGATCACCATCAAGTGGTGATCACTAAAAAGTGGTGGTGATCAGGTTTATCATCTGCATCTCCCATGGGTACTTACCGTACGTTTGCTTCGAACTTTGTGGATAATGGCAACAAAAACTACTTGTCATTTCTAAGATCCACGGAGCAGCAAGAGTCTGATCTGGATCTAGGTAGTATTCCAGATCTGGTGATCTGGTTCACAAAAAATCCCCTCCTGTGAGATTAGAAATACAGTCATAACAATACAGACCTGTATGTTGAAATTGTGTTGATTCAGTTTGCGGTAAAATTAAGCTGTTTCCAGAAGTTAGTGATCTACTGTTCCAGATCCTCGAGGTAAAGAGTCTCATTATGAAAATCAAATTAATCATCTCCGAACCTTAAATGCATTTAATTCCCTGTAATGTTCAATGTGTACAATATAAAGTTTGGAGAACTATCAGAGAGAAAAAGCCTCACTCAAATAGTAATATTTTGTGAAACTGTTTTTATCCATATATTTTTACATGTTTGCTTTGTTCTGTATATTCATTTTGTGAATTCCTTAGAGAGAGCTAATACTTCCGCTGCGTCTTTATTTCGCGCCATAGCGCATTAATCTCTTGGAAAATCAGGTGTTTACTTGATGCTTTAAGCGGTAACAAATTAACAAGGCAATTTGCTGTTACACCACAGTTTTCTGTGAAATTTAAGTATGAGACATTCAGTGTTTGTGAGTCTTTGTGTGAGTCAGTCCACTGCTGTGCACGTAAAATATCTGCACAAATGACAAGGAGAGAATGAGCGCCCGAATTCCCATGCGTGTGCATAGACACGTTCACGCACGTGCTTTTTGTGGGATCCTTTAGTGTGCTGCAAGCCTGATCAGCAGAAATTACACCCAGATTGCCTTCCCCAGATAGTTGCTGCTGACTAGCGCTGAACGCTAGAGTCTGTAATTATAAATCTGTCATTATTCTCCTGGTCTTTTCATTTTCCCCCTGTGCCGAGCTCTTGGTAAAGCATTGGCATTCAGCTGTCTGACAGAGGCATTTGCATACAGGCCCACGTGGGCGCCCACCAACACACAGACGTGCGTCGATACATTCACTCACACTGGCACACAGAGACACCTTCACAATCAGGGCAATGATGATTGCCACTGCTGACACTGATGTTGATTGAAATGCCATGAAGCAAAGCATGGCGGTGCTCAGCTACTGTTGTATTGATGGATCAGCAAAGTAAGACTGATGTGAAGAAAGGATTTGTTATGCATCAGAGAAGACACGGTTGTAACTAGGCAATACCCCAAATCCCACATGACACGATGGTGAGCCGACGCAGGCTATTGACCTGCTTCTGCAGACGCTTACAGAGATTCCAACACTGACATAAAAGCATCAGTTCACCCAAATGACACCGAGAAAAAAACTCAATTTGTGCTTATGCAGAGAGAAAATTGTCTTTTCTAAAAATGTTTGGTATATAAACCCAACAAATTATGAGACCTGCTCCATATGGATGAAGACAGACTGACAGATGAGTATGGTACACTTGTGTTGTTCCTGTGACGAGGACGTGACAACTGTTCAGTCTTACTTCTGGTCAATCAGGACTCAGGTAGATACCAATGGTTTAATGAGCTAAAGTTGAATGAATAACCCTCAAGACCTCAATTGTAAGAACTAGTAGATCCAGAGTAGATACTGTCTATTAAGAAATGTTTAAAATGTTATTATTCAATTAATTTTTCTGATCACACATTAATACAGTATATATATATATATATATATATATATATATATATATATATATATATATATATATATATATATATATATATATATATTTATTTATTTTTTAAATTTTTACCAGATAAACCTTTGACTGAGACTCTGGGTCTGGTTATCCTGAAAGAACCAGTTACTTGATGGTCTTAGTCTTTTTCATGGTCAGACCATCAATTTGTACGTTATTAGGCATCCACAAGAGTTTCCTCCGGTCATAGACGCCATCTTTCATACCCGGTCACACGCCCTCATGAATTTCATCCGTACTTTACCGTCTTCTGGTTGTATCAGTATCCATAATGTAATAAAAGGATGGATGGAAGTACAAAGGCATTGGGGAATAGAAGATTTGCTGATGGATGTATCAGAATTTATGTACGTAGAAGGAGAATAAATGGATCTAACACTAATTATGGGGAAATAGCACTCGCCTTCTGTTCATGTGGACTTTGAGTTGGAGGCAAATATTCCACAAGTATATATCAGTTAATGTCGAAATTATCTTCATTGCTTGACATCACTAGAGGCAAGTAATAAAAGCATCCTTAGTTTGGTTTAACCTTTAAAAATGATGAAACACAGACTCTTATTTTGCTCCAAACCCTCAAGACAAGATTAGGCTGACAATTAAAGTGTCTGTCTTGTCACACAGAAAGATCTAAACGAGAACAGTTAAAGTATAAAAGGAGGAGATGAGAAATCTGTGAGAAGCTACGGATCGGAACAAAAACAGATTCTGAACTAAAAGCACATTTCTACTGATGACGATAAAAGAATATAGGAAATATACAGTATGTACATTCCACACACATGAGGGCTCACCATCGGAACCCCCAAGACACCTTGAATTGAAGAGGAGCTTTCAGAGGCATCCCGAGAGGCTGCTGACTTATGTCAGGGCTCTATACATATTTAATGAGGATTCTCACTTTCTCCACAATAGGCACAATACTACTGGACTGCATTGCATCAACACATCCTCACACACACTCAAAAACACACGGCCAGGCGCACACAGTCACATGCATGAACAAGACGACAGCGGCTTCGTTATAAACCTTATCCCCACTTTACACACTGACTGAGGCGGCTTCACACACGCACACACACACACACACACACACACACACACACACACACACACACACACACACACACACACACACACACACACTAGCAGATGCCAGCATTCCCCTGAATGCATTATGTTATGTACAAATCCTTAGCAGCAAACAGTATCGCATTGACTTTCATAATCCTAAAATTCCATCCATCAAAAAAAATCAGCAAAGAAAACAGACTGAAAGATAATGGAAGAGGAGAAAGAAGTAAACAGAGACAGAGGGAAAAATGATCAATGTAGAAACTGAAAGAAAAGAGGAGTGATGGAATCTACATATTTATTCAGATACGTTTAGAAGAATACGCACACATATTACAAAGAGGCATAAAAAATGTACAAACGAGCACAAAAAGACCTTCAGAGAAAATGAGTGCAATGAAACAAATGAGCATAACTCCAAGCACAAAGAAACAGAAAAATACTTTCAAACTGAGCGTGAAGAAACACAGAACAACTTTCAAAAAGAAAAAAAAAAAACAGCTGCAATCTGACCTCACAGAGAAACACACCGCGAGCAAAGAGAGACAAATTACGTCAAAGAGACACAAAATGACCACAAAGCAAAAAGAAAAAAAACTTCAGAGATTCTCTGTCGCTACAGAACAATCAAAGGGACGACAGAGAAAGACCAGAAGACCTCAGAAAATCAAACCAACAACCCGAATCAGAATCACAACATGACTTTGGGTTTATTCTGTTCTTAGTGATTCTATACTACGGTGAATTATGTACATAACTGCACATAATTCACCGTGCAACCATGTACAGTTTGTATGTGTGCATAAACACACACAAACACATGATCTCCCACTTAACTTATGATGTCGTCTGTTTCCTTTGAAACTCTAAGTGTCGGTTATGAAAGGCCTCCTACTTCTGTCTTAGGTGGTCGAAGCATTCATGAGGCAAATGTCTCTGCAGGCCCTGCTCCTCCTTTCTTAATTCTTTCAGCACCAATGGGTGCTATTGATGGGTTTGAAAGCATGGGGTTTTGCAGGTAATTACAGTTTTATGCCACAAATGGATCTAAATGGGTTTTTGTGACACTCTATTGATCCTTGAGGGGTAAATTGGTCTCTTTAGCTCGACGCCTGCCTCCGGAGTGCAGAGAGCCATGGAGGGGTGGTGTAAGGATAAAATTCTCTTGGCGGGGGTCAAGTGCAGCATAGTTCAGCACAACCAGGTTGAACCATCAAGAGCTATACAATAATGGAAACTACTGTTAATCTCTTACATTTCAATTGGAAAGTGAATATGAAATACAATAATTTGACTGTGATTATGAAACATTCTACAACATTATTTTCTGTATTTTTTTGAAAATTCTGTGTAAATAAAACTCAACTCGGATTCACATCTGACAAGTAATAATAATCGTGAACGAATATAACTCCTTCAAAGCGTGTGAAGTAATAAAGCCTACTGCAGGAGGAAATGAAACATAAACCACTGAATTACGAAGGGACAACAACTCAATTCATTTGTCACTAGTTACAAAAACAACACAAGCAAAGTAATATTGGAGCTTGCCTCTGAAAGCCTCGTCCCAACATCCCACCGTTTGTTTTCCCCACAACCCCAAAACATTTCTAATATAGTTCACAAGAACACGATAGAAGACAAAGCTTTAACATGTACTGGATTATTCCCACCACCGACACAGACCCCAGAGTCCAGGCTAATGTTTTACCCTGCAATGGTCTGAGTGATGCAGACTTTACAATGGGAATTCATAAGGAGGCACAGCTGGCTTCTTTTTTCTTCTGTGTTCTGAAACACACGGCATCCAGATCATTCATGCATTCATTGGTAATAAAGTATTAATGTCTCCATGTAGATGAAGTTACACTGGACAGACGGACCCAATAGATTATTTATAGACACATCATAGACACAATATAGAGACATTCTTTGCAGCGTGACAACTTGATTTAATTAGCATTACTTGCAATTGGTCTAAAATGCTAAGTTAGTGCTAGAATAATACCTTGTGCAGCTCTACAACCACTGACCAAACATTTTAATACGCGTCTTTAAATTCAAATAGCCATCATTAACAAATGAAGGAGTCAGGAATTTTCTCTGAAGCAGCCTTCCCAGTAAAAGTCAGAGCTTTCATTTCTGTTCCATCGTAGAATAACCCTTCATTTGAGCAGCCACACATTCTGTTACACTGTCAGAGTGTAAGACAAAAAAAGTCTAAAGAATAAAATTAAAATGCTACAGCTTCATTTCAGTGAAGACTACATTGGATTAGTTTTCAGTGAGCCTATATAGGTTTGGTGCTGAGACATTTTGGCTCATGTTAAGCTAATTCACCCAATCAGAGCACTTCAAATGTGGGTTTTAGGTGACGCACAACTTCAAGTCTGAATATTTATTAGACCAACATGAATGAAGACAGGGATCAAACATGATTAAGATGATTAAAGCATCTCAGTGATGTAGGGAAACCAACAACGTTTATTCTGATCAGGCTGCTTTAAAGTCACCATACCTTACATCACAATCACATTAAACAACATTATTCATTCCTCTGTCGTGTTTTCATGAAACTAAGAATAACGCCTCCCAAACACATTACTGTCACCTGTTCTTTGATTACAGCCGTCCCACTCCGCTCATTGTTTGATTAACTGACAGTTTGTTTGATTAAAATCAGGTGCCGCCTGATTGGAATAAGCATCATTATAATCAAAATCATCATTCGCTAAGCCAGAGGTTGACTGTTTGATGAAAATTACCTGCTGTTAGGTTGCAATTACCTGTCTGATTATTCACCAGAAACATTCTTATCAGAACACCTCGGGGCTTTGACATTTAAGAGTACTTGTAGATTTGCTTTTACAACAAGATTATCTTACATTTTTGTATGTCTTCTTGCGTGAACTTGTAGATGGGTTATTGACTTAGACATTATAGATTGTCTCGTCCATTTTCATCCTCTCGTTGAGGTAAAAATTCTATTGCAGAAACTGGGTAATTACCTTTGTACCTTTGCTTCAGGCTTTATTCTTTTAATGCTTTCATTGCTTGCACACATCAACACCTGTGATCTTACGGATTCTACCCTTGGGCATTAAAAAATTGACAATATATCTGTGTTTTAGGAGAATATTCACAAGATTTGAGAATGTGGAGAGAATCAGGCGTTCTGTTTGATGTTTGCATGCAGCAAAGCTCAGACTGCATTGTAAAAATGTTCTTTTGCCTCATAGTTATTGCACACCAGGGCACATTATCTTTCCATTACATCAAGCGCTTTGATGGAGTCATACTTCCAGGGCACTTCTAATTTCTGGTGGTAAGCACTGCTTTCCTTTTGCTGATACCAGCTGATCCTTGTTTCCTCACCACCTCAGTGATGTTGATTCATTTAAGCTTCGTTCATGCTGTAGAAAGTAAATACCGCTACACTGAAGCTACTGCCTGGTGGTGGAAACAATTCACCAACTCAGTCTTCATAATGTACCCCAAACGTTTCAGTGCTGCCTCCTTGTTATTTTATGCGTGGGAAGTGCTAATGCATTACCTGTATTCATCGCAGTATCAGTATGAATGGTTACATTTATGATCGATGTTATTTCTTCACTGAACATGCTTTCATTGCTAAAGTCATTTTTGTCCTGACACTGCCAGATCCTGTGATGACATTAATTGGAAAGTGAAAATCTCCCTCCTCTCTGAGCCTTGTTCTCATAATTGAGGTTAAATGACATGGTCAACCAATCCCTAAGACTCAGTGGGTGTTTGGCAGTCAAGCTGAGTAATAAAGAAGAATTGTTTTGTACTGTATAGTCTCAGCTGCAAGGATAGCTGTATGCAAGATGAGATAACCTGACAAGATGACCAGCTGAAGTATTTAGGTCTACTGGTTGTAGGGGTATGGCACTAACGTCATGATAAAATCAAACCAGCCATGCTTTTGAACTGCCCAGTAATTCACAAGTAAATTAGATAGATAGATAGATAGATAGATAGATAGATAGATAGATAGATAGATAGATAGATAGATAGATAGATAGATAGATAGATAGATAGATAGATAGATAGATAGATAGATAGATAGATAGATAGATAGATAGAGTTCTTGCTTTACATCGGGGGTCTTCCTGCTGTTGACTGTTCCTGTTAAATGTACAATAGGAGGTTCTCTGGGACCACGTTGGCTCTAGAGAACTAATCATTCCTTTGGATGTCCAAGCTCTTCACCTATCTCTAAGACCAAGTCCAGACACTCTATAAAGGAAGTTCAATTTGGCTTTTTGTATCTGCAATCTTCCTCTTTTGGTCAAAACCCAGAGCTCAAGACCATACGTACGGGTTGGGACATGGATCAGTGATGATCTACAGCTGTGCCTGTCAGCTATATTCTTTTCTTCCTAACAATGGACCGATACAACCCCCACATTACTGGAGAAGAAGTCACCTGCCCACCACATGGTCAGTTTTTGAATCACTCCAGACAAAACTCCAGGATACTTGGCATGTGGAAGCAACCAACAGTGCACAGTCTAATTATTGCTGGCAGGAAGTCACAGCCTCAGTTTTGGAGGTGCTGACTCTCATTCCATGTTTTTCTTTTTGACACAAGGGTCCAGACACGAGACCTTTGCACATTGCATCCTTTGAGATGTGCACCTTCTGAATTGAGACAGAGCTTATTTGTCTCCCCGTCTTTCTTTGCCAGTTTGTTTCTTGTGTCCCACCGTTCACATTATTGTTTTTTACACTGGTTTGCAGCTTTGCTTGCTTTGACTCCATAGATTGCTTAATTTATTTTGTGTATTTCTTTTGCCTTTGTCTCCTCCTCGTAAATACTATTCCCTGATTGTTTAATTTTTACCTTTGTCTTCTTCAGTTTCTCCCAAAGTGTAAGTTTAGCCTATCAACCCATGGAATGCCCTTTATCTGCCCTGCCTTTTCTTTATTTGCACAGTTGTGACAGGTTCATTAGTCTTTTAGGTAGTAAAATACAGGACACTGAATACACGTGGCTTTGGCATTTGTACATATGAAAGTGAAAACTTACCACACGTCCTCTGCGTCCACATCACACTCAGCCCCAAACTGACAAATATCACAGGTGGAGGTTTCCTTCTGGCCGGCCTCAGCAGAGCCTTCTCCACCTACAAGGGACAGAAGAGAACAATGGCAGTCTGTTTAGTCCACTAACAACTCTTCTTCCTTCTCTTAAAATTAGCTCTTTCATTCATAGGGAGAAAATGACACATGTACCAGTGTCTAACAACGTGACCATGACAAATCAACTCAAGTGCGTTTACACTCTCCAATATCCAACCGTAATCTCTCTGAAGATATCTCCCTCATCACTCCTTCCCCTTTTCGCCCACCTCTTCTACTTCCATCTCTCACTCCCAATATCCCTGCTGATGTCTTTGCTGATTCCCTCTGTACTTTCATCGTGCTGATTCTCCCTTGCTGAGAGTGTGACCACTCCTCGGTGGCGGTGTGGGCACAGGCGTCAAGCTTATGGCAGCTTAGGGAACCCGCCGGTGCATATCACACTTCATGAGCCGCCGAGGGGGAGAAGGAAGAATGGGGTGAAAAAAAGCAATCTGGGCAATATAAAATTGCATTCGCCTTGAGGACTCCATGTCTCCACACACTTTCACTCTTCTTCCCTTTGTCCCTCGGCACTCTTCTCCATTAGAAAAGCTCTATTTTTAAACCAACAAGGGCCCACGAGGACAACTTTGGAAAAAAAGATGAAGAGGTAGAACTTGGCATCATTTCCACATGTCATATCTCTAATCTCCACACCACACACACACACACACACACACACACACACACACACACACACACACACACACACACACACACACACACACACACACACACACACACACACACACACACACTGCTGCCACCATACATCGCTCTGCTGTGTGAACTCTCATTTTCCCATCTGAAACTTTTGTTATTTCTTCTGATCCCAGGTGACACGCTGGATGAATTGGAAAGACCTCTGGTGGAGAGGTTTAACCTGATTTTCCGCTGCTGAGCTTAAGTTGGTTTTGACTCTTATTTAAAGGTCAAAGCCAGTTAACTTAACTTTGCTGTCTTTCATTGTTGAATCTAGGCAGCATTTGACTTGATTCCTCCAAACCTCTCAACTCGGATTCCGTGGCTGCTGGGTCAGATTAGCCCAGCGACTTCATTCGCCTCTTTTCTGTCATAAAAACACAAGACATCCCAAGAAAAAAGAGAAGTTCCTCTTCTGAGAATCTTAAGCTTCTTCTAAATATTCTCTACTTTCAATATTTTTCCTTTTGATGCCGTGTCTGGAGTGGCAGGTGTTGGAAGGCAGCCACATTGGTGCGGCAGCATGCACACTGAATGCTGAACATTTGCAGTAAAGTGGCAAGCAGTACATTCTGTGTTTACAGCTGTGACTTGGCTTTATTCTATTTGTTAAGTCTATTCCATGTTTTTGCAATGGATAAAACCTCTAATGCACAGACTAAAGTGAAGGCATCTTAAAATAAGAGAGGCACTCAGAGTGTACTTGTCTATATAGGCTGCATGTGACCAGCAAATTCTAATACGCTTAAACTGGCACAGTTACAAGCTTTATTATCTACATGCATGACGCATCTGTAAAGTCATCCTATTTTTTTTTTAAATTTTGCACAGGTAATTCTGTCTTTAAATGCAAAAAGAAATCACATATCTAAAGTCAATAATTGGTTTGCATTATGATTTTTATTTGTTGAATAAAATTATGTCTTATCTCAAAGAATGTTTTATCGTGTCTACAGCCTTCAATGGCACATTTCTCTACAATATTATTAAGAAAGTTATAAAGGCATCCATCCATCCATCCATCCATCCATCCATCCATCCATCTTCTTGAAGACTCGTCTTATTCCACCTTGTGGGTGACGGGTCTGCTGGAGCCTGTTCCAGCTGCTACGGGCGAGAGGCGGGGTACACCCTGATGCGTCGCTAGCGAATAGCAGGGCCATACATACAGTAGACTGACAACCACTCATGCACACACTCACGACATTTTAGAGTAACCAATTCAATTAAGTCAAAAGTTTCCCTGATCAAATAAGCCTGATTATAACAGCAACTTAAATGATGCATTATTGTGGCTGCACACTGCTGATGTGAGTGTTCAGAGAGCAGATACATCCAGCAGCTAAACGGTAAAAAATAAAACAAAACAGAACCATTGAAAAATAGTCCAATTCTGAAGTATCGGCCAGAATGGAGAAATGTACTGTTGTGAGTGTGCATAATATGTGCTTCCCATTTCTTTGACACTGTACATTACTGCATGAAGGGCAGTAGCTTCAAGCCAAATTAAGATATACAGCTAATCTCTTGATACTGAAACATATGGAATGAACGGTTTTGTTCAAAACAAATAAAGACCCTACAATGCAAGGCAAATGAAAGACCCAGAGTCTGCATTTCTATCCAAATCTACCATTTGATTTTATGTATTTCTTCAAAATCCAAAGACACATAATGCAGATAAACAAATAGACAGACTGACAAACATGGGTGAACACATACCCTTTCTAAATCCAGTTGGTACAAGCAATTTAATTAGAGTAAATGTAATGATTCACGTGGCTCAGAATGTGCTTGAAGCCCATTGAGGACAGCACCTCTTTTAAATCAGTGTTTCTTATTTTGTATTGGTCCTTACGAGGCATGCTGTCAGTGTTCTCATCTGTGAATGACAGTTTAATTATATGGGCTAGTTTTCTTGTTTGACACTTTAAGGTACTATTAATGCTGATCTTGCAGATGAGTGAATTAGCCCATTTTGAGCACCATTTGATTACAGTGACTTGAATAATACAATAATAATACATGTAACAATAATAAATGCAATTTCCCGTATTTCCACCTGTCGTGTATGTTGGGGTGCAATCTTTCACAGGACTCTCCAAAGCTCCAGAACTAGTCATTCTCTAGCTGCTCTGCACTCGTCTATGATCAGCTCCGCGTAAAGACTTTGGGAAGTGAGGCATGTAAGCTCTCCCACGACTCCCCTCTCCTACAAGAGGAGTGTGTCGTGATGTTCCTCGCAAACACGTTCGCACATGCATGATGCAAATGCCAATACTGCCTCCTTTGCCTCCTCCTCCTGTTATTTTCTCTCAAACACTATAGCCAACGCATCTTGTATGCGCAAATTCACACCCATTCTTCCCTAGATCCCCATAAAGAGCACTGCAGACACAATTACCAAAGGCGACTGGGGACAGGAAATGTTTTCCACTCTTCAAATCTCTGATCGAGTCTCCTGTAGCACTAACACAACATCTCCTCTGTTCCTGTGTCTGTTAATCCCTTGAATCAGGAGACACGGCTGTGTAATGACTGAAATGATTAGCTCCCCTAAATACAAACTCCCGCATCACCTTGTATTGATCCACGCCTGGACTAGACCGGCCGACTGCCCTCCTCTGCGACTGCTGCTCCATCACACCTCTAACGCTTCAAAATACTTTCTTTCCTTTGTTGTCTTTATTTCTTTCTTTTTTATTCCTTTTTTACAGGTAGCATACTCAAACAGGCACACTGCTTTGGGTAAGTGCAGCTTTTTTGTGAATTTAGCAGAGTAGGAAGGGAAGAGAAGAGGAAGAACGCATATGTAACAGGAAAGGGAGAGGAGATCGGAGCGAAATGATGGACATTACAGACAGAGAAGGGAAAAGAATTCAGATGGTGGGACGGACTCTCATCCTTGGGATGAACAGAGTCTTACATTTCCTTACTTGTGTTTAGAGCTTGACTGTAAATATACCTGTTTTGGTGCAGCCCAGTCCATTCCAGTGTAACACTATTTGTCTGCTGTAGGCGGGGCGAGCTGCCAGGAGGTAGCAGATACAGCTTCCCTGACTTTTGCTGGATAATGAGCTGGAGGTGAGAGCTGTCTAAAATAGTTTTACTTCTATACTCAATCTTACCACTTTAGGCGTGGAACTTCATCCACACAACAATGTATAAAATGATTACCATCTTGGCAATGTGGTTGAAAGTATATATTATATTTGCATAATATATAATGTTTATATTATGCAAATATAAACAGTAAATTTCAATTAATTTTAATGTGACCTATAGGATAAATGTTTGTTGAGTGAAACAAAAGTTAATGCCGTTTAATTAAAATATCCCCAAATTAAATTTCCTTCACTTCAAAAGTGGAGAAAATGCATAGAACACTGAATAACACCTCTTCTTCATCTCATGGTGTGAAGCAATTTAACAATTTGGAAAGTCAATCAACTGATCTCTTTCCTTTTTTCAGGAACACGTTTAACAACGACATCCCAAACCAATCTGAACATGAACACATGGGAGTACTTGTGAAATGTGTTTATTCACATCGAAGAGTCACAGCCAACATCTGCACAGGCAGTAAAGACAGATGTTAGCTGGCTCTTTTCAGACTTTTCCAGAAACTGCAATTATTTCTGTTACTTTACTCAAGAGTGCCCCCCCCCCCACCCATTTCTCTTTGTTTTCATAAATTCACAAATTGAAGACAGAAGGCTTTAAAATAAACACCCAACTTTTGCTCACTCGTGTTAAAACTCTTTCGACAGAAGTTAGATTCTAGTCTTGGTGCCAACTGACATTCTACATCTGTTTCTTTTAATCTTTTGAATTTATCTGAAATTATGCTTCACATCATAAATGGAGGCAGAACAAAACTCAAAAACCAACAATTACCAGCAACCATGACAACTGCTCTCATGACATGATGGATGGGTGTGGGCTGTCGGAACATTTCCTCGACAGCCATTGTAATATTCTATTACAGCATGTTACATTCATCGAATCCCCATTCAAGCCATTATGGATAATTATTATGGAGACCTGGTTGAGGACAATCAATGTATTGATTCATCACAGAGGACAAACTCTTGGAAAATCCCTCAAAAACCTGTAGAAAAAAGATATCATTTATAGATTTCAGGAAGACAAATCGATGTGCATTATAACACAATAACACTAAGAATCACTCCACCACCGAAAACATTAAACTTTGAGCAATCAGGAAATAGTTTCCAGACTCAGGCGAGTGGCAAACACTTATAATACATATTCATTAGAGGTATCCTGACTGAATAAAATTGAATTAGTTACAAAGAAAAAATCTATCGTCCACATAATTTCCCATAACCTCAAGCCAACTCCATTAGAAGGGTGTTTAAATAGTATCATTAAGTCTAAACAACAGCTCTCTCTTGTCTTTTTACACCAACATTAGCAGCTTTTTGTCAAATGGAGGTTAAATGACTGAATTAGATGCGTGACTCTTATCACTAAATCAACAGACAAGGGTGGGAAGTAACAGCATATAAATACTTCACAACTGTAATCAAATACAGTAGTACCTTGAGGTACGAGTGTAATTTGTTCCGTGACTGAACTGGAGTCAAACAACTCGTAAGTCAAACTATTTTTCCCTATTTAAATTAAAATCATTTAAATCCATTCCAGCCTTGTAAAAAAAACCCAAACCCCTAAATTATAAAAAAACAACAACACATTTCTATCAAACACTTTAATTGTGCATAATTAATTATATATGTTATATAATCAATGATAAAGTACGAAAAACAATGCAAAAGTCACAACTACTCATAAGCTACGTCTTTTTTCCACAAAAAAGAACCAGAACCGGGCTCAGCTGATATCGTATCCATGCATACCCAAAAATATGGACAGAGCTAAGGTTTTTCTCTCAAGCAGCTTTTATCACAAGGTACGTACTAGTGTGATTTTAATAGTCTGTAATTGACATTTTTTCATAAATTGTTGCTTTTAATCACTTCACTTACATATAAATATCTGTTATTTTCCCTCCTTGAATTTCCAAAGCAGTAACATGACTTCAGCAAATGATTTCTATTTGATATCATTTTGTGGTTTCCTGACATTTAGACTGATCCACCATAATGAAAATGACTTATCCATCGGTCTGCATCACTCAAGAAAAGGAAATACAGAGACAGATACAAACCCCTTGAGATGACAAAAGAGACAAGACACTTAGGCATGAAGGCCTGTTGTCACCTATGTTCTCTACTTGTGTTGTATATAATTGTCATCCACGCTGTAATCATTGTCTATGAATAGCAGCAATAGATGAAATACAGTTAGAAGGCCAGGTAATAGTATTGTATTATTGACATGAGGTTCAGTTAAGTTTGCAGAAATACAGTCAAAAGAAATGTCTTTCAAAAAGATCTTTTTACTCCTATACTATTTAATGTTTCAGGAGCTCTTCTGCTACTTGAGTCAGGCATTACCTTCGACATCTGTCAGTAGATGAATTCTAAGTTCTGTTAATTTTTCCACATTCAATATCGTGATGTTACAGGAAAAAGGAGCGGTCAAAAGCAGTCCATAAGTTGCTGACTTTTCCAAATGAATTGACATTATTATCTTTGCTGGGGCACTGCATGAATAGAGGAGGGTGAACTGTTGGTGCATCTTAATCAACACATCTAACCATCGTGGACAGAAAGAGGTGACAATCTGTGTCCACATATTTTTGGTGCCATGTTATATCAGCACCGATTACGGCTGGATCTTATAATATCTGTGACACTTGTAGTCATATGACACAAGAGTAGGTGCTGATTATACCTTTCCCTCTGATGTCAGTGGGTGTTAATGGTTTGTACAGAGAACAGAGAGTTTTATTGGGTGGTCCATAAGGGGCCCCCCTAACTTTAACTGCACACTGTCAAGAAAATACAATTATACCTATTGACATCTGAGATAAATCTTACAAAGGGCTGTTTTCTTCCGGCAAACAGACATGTGACTCATGAAAGGTGATACAGGAAGCAATAAACATGAGCCGCACAGCTGATAATAGGCTGGAATGATACTGAATCTATGTTCCACTCACGTGCTATCTGCATCCAACTGGAAACAGAACACACAGTCTGAACTCAACTCAGATGTAGTCTTACAGTTGGGTAGAGATAACCATTAAGATAAGACCAAGATGACAATTAAACCATCAAACCCATCAATCAGAATGGCATTATCAACAGGCCACTGCCCCAAGTCGCTGATTTGACATCAGGAGCTGGGCCAGAGAACAGAAGACATCCAAATAATCCATAAACATAATGGACATCAATATTGAAAAGATGACAGATGAGACGGCTGTCAAAGGCCAGGATTCAATTTCTGTTCTTTTTTTAATCCTGCAGGAGACCGTATCACTTTTCACAAAGTCATTTGTCAGCCTTAAGGCCGATGGGCAGGCAAGCTCCTCAGAAAGTGAGCCAAGGGCAGTTGTTTCAGTGACGCAAATGACAAAATGAATCAGATGTTGGCAAAAATGACTGCGATATAAATAATGGTCCTATCATCATTCATGGTGGGCTTTGTCAGGGAGCCTGAGAACACTACAGCAGCGTTCCTGTTACCAACACAAGAAGACGTTTGAACTTCGACAAGCAAAGCAACAAGGCTTTCTGATGACAGGCTCACGTAAGACACTGGCTGGTCGGGAAAGACCTCTCATGAAAAAAAGATTGATTGATAACTGCACAGTGAATCAATAGTGGAGTGGAGACTGAGGGGGTGCTGTTGACCTGCAGTGGGGGAGATTCTTTCAGAGTGACAGGGTTTGACTGACCATACCATAACTCAGACAATGGCCTCACCAGGGTGGATTTACCACTGACATGCTCTCATGTTTTAGCGAGATCCAATCAGAAATGACAGCGACCGTTTGGTATTTGAGGCGAGCCGTGTTGTGTGTGCTGAAGGATAATTCATGTACAACCTTGCGGCCTCACTGTCACAACATCATGTTTTTCACGTAGAAAACTGCTTTCCCTTCCACTAACATGAACAATAATATTTTTCAGGTTGTGATTGTTGTTTACTTGCTGACATTGACCTAACTGTCATAAAACCACTTGCCCTTCGCCTATAAATACGCATATTTATTCTAAGGTTGCTTCTTTATAGAAGGATAGCAGTGGAAGAGTTTTGACTGTAAGTAAAGTCACAAACCTTTACTGTATGTATTGTGCAAAGGCACAGTAGAATCACACTTTTCAGCTCAGTTGTAGTTAGAAGAAAGGAACACAACTTGCAGTATCTGATGAATAAAATTCAACTCAGAGACAGCCTAACAATGTTTGAGGGAAATATACTTGTTAGAAATGAATTTTCGACTACTGTAGACAGTCGAGCTATGGTTACTCCTGACTGTTTGCTCAACCCTGCACACAAACAACATCCATCATTGCTATAATGTTGTAAACTATTTGATCAAACCTGGGCTCAATCATTCTTTGTTCTCCTTTGACAAACTCCGCACAGAGTGGGACGCGAACCTGGAACCGCCTTGCTGAGCGGCAACAACGCTACCCACTGCGCCACCCCTTGACGATACATACATAATAAATACAAAAAGGGTGGTGGGATTATGACTGCTCTAATTCACGTCACACTAAATTACAACCTGGAATTCTCAAACAAATTGTACCCTCTAATCAGTACTTCAGCCACTGGCTTGCTGAGCTCAGTTTGACTGAGTGGCTCCATGAGGGCCTGACTGAAAAAGTGAGCACATGTTCATGCGGTAGCTAACGTCTTTTTGGACACATTTGGAGTTGAAATGTTGTCACTTCATTATCAAAGATGTCAGCTATTCAGGCAGGTAGGCTTTGAGTGTCCTCGTTTTTGGTGTGTTTGAACACAAGATGTCAGTTAAGACAGATGGACTGTGAATCAATGAGTTATGTCTCTGAGTATCTTGTTGAAAATTGTACTGTGAAATCAAAAGAAAGAAAAAAACAACCCTCCACAGTAAAACTCACAACTTCAATCACAACACATGTACAGTGACCTCCGACTTACTGCCTCAAAATCCTTCAGTGCCTTTGTGGCGGCAGAACAAGGAACTCTAACATTGGTAGTGACTGTGCAGCTGTTAGAGAATCTATGAACAAGGTCCCAACTGGGTCAGAGCCTTTCTGAATGGATTAAAGAGAGAATTATGGCTTTAAAACTTCTTCTTTGCCAGCTTTGAGAGGATTAGACCTTGCATTCTGTTCTCCTCTCGCCTGAATGGCTCAGTGACAATTTTTCAATTCCTGTCAAAGATCAACCGGAGCTCTGGAAAAGTGCATTCAGGTTTCAGAGAAGTTGTATGTTTACACCTTTACCACCTTGGTTTGTTCCTAATAAAACTTGAGTGAAACAGGGTATAGTCTGTGTAGTTTCTCACAACTTGACATTAAATAGTCCACTTGTGTGTTCATTCATTCATTCATTCATTCATTCATTCATTCATTCATTCATTCATTCATTCATTCATCCATCCATCCTCAATAACAGCAACAACTTTAAGTTTTAATCATAAGCCATGAGTATGTAATAATTTAAAGTATGGGCAAATTAGAAAAAAAAATCAAATTCAGATGAAAGAATGGTTAAACAAAAACAACAAACACACTCTGATGTTACATCTTTGAACTGTCCCTTAACTTGTGTAGCTTTAATACTGGTGTTTCTCCGAAAAACTAAAACGCATGATGTAAGCATTGAACATGCAGAAGACTGAGCATCTCAGTACAAAATGCATTTCACAGTGCTCTGACTCCCCAGCAGTGGGGTGTACAATCAGCATTCTTACCTTTCATCTTCTAAATTTGCTATGGAACTTATTTAAATGCTTTATTTTTGTGATATGGACCACACATGATTTTATCTTTTTAATTAAAAAAAAGTTGCAATAACCACCTGGGGACCATCGTCATTTGACCCATGTTTTTTCTTTAAATGTATTTCTCTTCCATGGCATCATTTGTACCATTCACTCAGGGATTTTAAGTTTTCCATCCATCTTTCACATCAGCTTTCTCACAACACATTTATTTCATTTCCCTCATGATTAGCACCTGCAGATACACCTCTAACCATGGCCTATTTTCTCTCTCATCCTTGACATAAGATGGTGACAATAGAATACTCAGAATCACGATGGCAGGAAGCAAAACACATTCTCTCTTTCTCTCTCTATTCATCACTCCTGTGATGCATTCTTATTTGTTGAGTGGTCATTCTGGAAATAAATGGTCTCATCTGGCTTCTAGGAGCCAATGGTCGCCCAAATTAACCCATCCCACAGCTTCTGAGGACACTTCCTGAGACACACTTCCTTATTTGATGGATATATTTAGTGCATGTGATCCAATATTATTGGCCCAAATGTAAGTAAGTAAGTGCATGTTTGTCCACCTACGAAGAAGGTTCCTTCTTCCCGCCGGTGCTGCATGAGCCGCTCCACCTTTTATACCAAGTTATGCCATGCAGTCACTTCTCACGTTGTAGTTTTGTGTTGGCTACGGCTAAACCTCCTCAGGAGATGAACAAGGGCTGAACAATTGAAATTAATTTAGTAAATACTTTTAAATCATGAACAAAATTCGTTTTTTTACATTTTCACAGCAAACAGACCAATCCAACAAACTCACTATGGAACCACTGCAGTCATCTCATTCCCTCCAGCCCAGCGCCTCATTAGTCTCTCAGTAAATACTCGGGTCCAGTTTCCTTCATTTCTTGCCAGATTGTTTTCTGTTTCTGAATTCTGTTTTTAACCTGACCTGAGTCTATGTTGTCTATAACTTCAGCCTGTTTTCCCTGACTTTGGGTTTCCCTGCCTGCTCCTTCTTGCTGAATAAGTTCACTAGTTGGACTGATCTTCAGTAAAAATAAATAAGCTATCCTTTTTGCATCTGATTGTCCCCTGTTCAGCGCTTTAGGTTCAGATGTGCCGTTGGCTGGCACAAAAACAGACCATAATTACTGAATTTCCAGGAGCTAACTGTATATTTAGTTAGCATTGATCAGTTTACAACTTATTTTTTAATTCATGGATCTATGAATATGTTTCGGTGAAATTCTTCTTAGCCAAGAATGCAAATATGTGTGTCCTCGCGGACTAAAGATTGTTTCTGTATCTGCAGTCATGAGACAAAGACCCAAGGTCTATATTTATGTATTGAATAAACATACATCACGGCTGCCTGTGCTCCATGTTGAGCAGTAGCAGAGATGCAGCTCATTCAATTAATCGCTCGGTGAATCAATTGCTGGAATACAAGTTTGCCTCCTACACATAAATGTTTGGTATGAAAATGTCAAGCCAAGGTTGCAAGTCCCCCCTAAAAGCAGACAGCTCGGTAATGTAAGGCTTTAGGCCACTTTGGCAGTGATAACAGGCATTTCAAAGCCATTACCGACCCTGTCTGACTTAAAATAAAACTTCTCAAAATCCACTCAGCAATTAAAACAGGCTCTTTACCTTTTAAAGAGCTGTTTTTACATGCTTTTGCGTTCACTTTTCTATTGGCATCAATTCAGACTTCTTATGTTTGGGCTTGAATTTCAAGCAGATGGGTTGACCCCATGATCAACACATCGATGGAGATATTGGCAAAAACTTGCCAGAAATTGAGCAGCTACCTTGTAGGAAGCTGCTTTGAAAAAGCTTTTGCTCTCATACAAACTTTCAGTATCAAACTATTTCATCAAAAGGTCCATTTCCAACCTGCTACTTATCACAAAAAGCAGTTTAAAAGCACTTGAGTCCCTTGTATTACGCAAAGCATTTTCTCTGCACACAGTATGCTCTGACGGTTGAAGATGTTTAATGTTTGACCCGGTTTTGCCTCAAGACAACAGGTTTCTGTGGCCAGAGTAGTGTTTCATTTTACACATATTGCAGCAAGTATTGTCTGTGTTGAGTTTTATCTAGCAACACCTGCAGTGGTGATAGAATCTTCATCTGCCTTTCAGTTAATCTCGATCTCAATTTTCAGGCATTCAAAATAAGCATCAATTGATTTTAAGAAAATGACAAAAATGATTCGGGTAGCATTCTTAAATGTTTTGAGTTTGGTATTTTTTATAGCATAAAATTACTCTTTGACATACTATGATAAGCTTAATATATCTGCATGTGCAGAAGATCCCCTCAAATACACACCTGCTGACCCATATGTCCATGCTTAAATGCAGACTTGATCTTGGCACCGCCCCACCCTTCTGTCCTCATCACCAGCTTGCTCAATGATGCACCGGTGGCAGAAAATCTCAGGAAATGTCAGCCTCCAACCTGCACCAACTCTGTACCAGCTCCACCAGTGTAAGCTGACTGCCCATTGAGCCCCACCATGCCATTCTTAATCTTGCCACCAGCCTGCGGGGCCAATCGCACATAGCCAAGAGTTGGAGCGGGTCCCTGAACAGCAGGACGGCCGTCGATGAGGACATGGTTTTGACTCGAGGGAAGATGGGGAAGAGAAAAGGACAAGCTAATGGCTAAGCCTGTGTGCACCAGACCACCAGGGGGGATTGGCCAGGGTTACCGAAGACGCGACAGGAGATGGAGAATTGAGGAACAGACCAAGAGAAGGAAAGGAGAGTAAATCTGCATCAGAGGCTGGGGGCTATGAGATGAGGGGTGGAAAGAAGTAAAAGATTGGTTAGCGCTTGCCGAGATATCCCAGGGTACAGATAGCTGCACTGAAAAAACATGATAATAAAGCTCATGCAGCTCTAGCACATGATATATGATGGGGATTCCAGAAATCCCTTTAAACCTGCAAAGGATTACTTATTTATATTCAATTTTCTACACACCATAGACAATTTGCATCAAGCATATGCACAGCAGCGTTAGCAGTCATATGGAGATTTGCTCTGTTGTTGCACTTGCTGCTTCATTTAATCTCTGAATAGCTGATCTGAAATATTATTGTCTTCAATGACTTCATAGATAATAAATATTTTTGAAGAACTTAGAAACAATGGACAACGATAGAGGGGTAATCAGAGTTTAGCCTTCATGTTCAAGGGAAGGCTGTCGACAGCCAACAAATGTTTTCTACTGTCTATTGGTGGTACACAATAAACAGGTAACCTTGTTTAATAGAAACATGATTAAAAATGAAAGGGTTGCCGAGGTGCCCTTGAGCAAGGCACCGTCCCCCCTACAAGCCGCTCAATTGGGGCGCGTTCCTGAAGCCGCTGCCCGTCACTCTGCCTCCCTATGTGTGATGTTTGATGTGTGTACTAACGCTAACTGCATGCTTACAGGCCCCCCTGTGTGCTGTGTTTCACGGGGCCTGTGTATACACTGACTGCCGTTAAAAAACTAACACAAAGACCATATAAAAATATACCTGAGTGACTGTGTAATTTCCCTCCGGGGATTAATAAAATGTACTTCTTCTTCATAACAAAGATAGTGATGTTTTAAAAAAACAAGACAGCTTCTGCTTCACCTTTTCTCTCCTGTTTAACATTTATTTAACATTTTTTATTTAGATTTCATTTGACATATTGATCTGGCTGCAAGTTGTCTTTAAATCACTTTGTTGATTTGCTTCCAAAAGCATTATATGAGTTTAATTTAATTATCTCTTGCACTTCGTGTAAAACTGTATTGATTACAAAACACAATAATGCCAATTAATTTTGAGTTTTCCACAGCGGCAAAAAACATCAGATGGAAAATTGAAGAAAGGCGATACTCTGACGAACAAAATCAGCTCAGACACAAAAAGATTTTTCGTGATTGTAACACTTTTCATTTTCAGTCATGCTGTGTGTTGTTGCTGCAACAGAATCCTAATGGAAGAAAGAAGCTGTTAATGTTGCAATGCTCTGATTTGTGTTGATGTACCAAGCCTTGAAATACTTAAAAAAAACCTAAAAGGTTTCTGTAGTTTCCTTAGCCTCATTGCTGATATTAGCATTAACAGTTTTAAAATTTCAGCAGTTAATGAAAGTCTGTTAAAAAAAACCCAAAAAACGTTTAATTGTGTTAATGGCCTTTCAAACGCCCGGAAGATAAATGTCATCAACAGCTATTTAACACCTCTTTGCTCTTCCTATAAGGGCTTCATCAAAGCTTGTGCCGTGAAGCTCGTACATGTAAGCAAGTCATCAGCGGAAAAGTAAAGCAACACAATGATGCACAAGTATGTCCACCGCAACGCAGAAAGGCTTGTTCATCTATGTCACTTGGTAATTAACCTTCTCTATTACCTCCATGCAGTTCTGATGGTTAACCCAAGGCCACTGGAGTAAAGGCTAATTTAGTAAGACATTATTATTATTAACTTACTGTTTAAACCATGGTATTTGGTTTGATTGAGAGAGACTTGTGAAAGCTGCACGTGTTGACAGGACTGAGGGTTCAGGGTTTGGGTTTTTTCACAAACTTGTTGCTTTGTAGCTTTGTTTCCCGTCATGAAGCATAGAAACCGATTTTTCTCCAAAGAAATCACAGGGTCAGGATGTGATCTCTATTTCATATATGTTACACTTCTGAGCCTGTATAATGGAAGAATCTGAATTAAAAGGTATTTTAAGTTAAAGATATTTACTAAAACACATCATAAAAGAACAAAGTAATTTAGGGTGGATGTTCCATTTCAAATAATTACACCAGACGTGTGGAGGAGGACAACAACCAATCCATTTCTCACAGTTAATATTAAAATGTCTTGTCTTTGCAGGACAAGCAAATATAGTCTTCGCTGATCTTCCGTTCATCATGCATCTCCTCTCATGGCTGAAATCAGACTAAATAAAGACTGGCTAGTCATGTGCTGCCAGGGCATCATTTCACTCCTTATTATGACACGCTGTACGAATGCAAACATACCACCAGCTATGCCGGGTATCCCTAATGCACATCCTATAAGTTGCGCTCTCCAAACACAAGGCTTTTATTTTCCCCCTCACTTTAATGCCAAGGGGGATTTGGGTGCTTCTCGTGAGATGAGGGGTTAGAGCCCAACAAATAAACAGCCTTCAGATGTTTACATATGGAGCATGACGCCCTCAAAGGCCTGCAGAGGAGAGCAAAGCTCATTTGCACTGCTGATGAGAAAATCACAAGTTACTGCCTCTGGTTTGGGATGAGTCACACAGTATTTAGGTTAAAGACAAAGAGGGAATGTGGCATGTCTTTCTGATTTAAACATCACTACATAGAGGCCTGTTCACTGATGTTGTGTGAGTAACTGTAAGATAAATGCACAAATAATGCCAGCTATTGCATTTCTCATCACGAGTCATACATTCTAAACAACAGAACAACCGATGAGTCAGAGTGAGATTCCCTCTTTCTTTCTTTCTTTTCTCACTCTCATGAATAACATTAAGCAGTTTATATCTCAGCGGTGCTTCACTTAAATCTTTCTTTCGACCTGCAATTGAGGCCAACATTTCTCAGTGAGCCCGTGGCTCAAAGTGCTTTGTGAGCGTCATCCAGCCACATAGTCTCTAATGAGCTGCGGCTGCTCCATGCTGACAAAGGAAACGACAGCCGGTGTGATTACAGAAATCTGGAGTTTGGCCAAACTGTAACTTATAGAAAATTATCTGGGAAAAAAAGCAAGTCTTAAAAAAACCCATCAACTGATATATGAAACATTAAAATGGAAATGAGTATAAGCAGGAAGTGTTAAAATAACAGCAGCAGGGGCTGGTCACTGTTTGTTAAAGAAAAGGAGCTGAACACACAAAATCATCGTCTCAGAATATTTCTTTAAACGTCAGGCTTACATAAGAAGGGATGACCTGCAATCCGCCGGGGGGGGGGGGGGCAAAAGGACAAATTTCAGTCTACGCTGTTGCTGCCTGAAGGATTACGAGCCGTCACTATCTGGGACATCCTATCTGTTTCCCTGAGTACAGTCTTTACACAGCTATAACAGTTACTCCGACAGGCAGTGTGTACAGCAGAGCTTACGGCTCAGTGTAACAGAATACAGCAGAGCTGGTGCAGCGGATGCCAGGTTTCACAGAAACCCCTCCCCTCTGCTGACGTTACAAAGAAAGGCTGCTATAAGTACATGTTAAGACTCACCGTCGCTGACTTGACAGTCACACAGGAGGGGCTAGTTCACAACCGAGGCCAAAACTTCACATGACCCCCAGCCCACACTGCGTCCCGACAGGCCCACCTGAGCCCCCTGTTCCCACTCTTAATGCCAATGAAATCCTCCTATCTCTTCATCCCAATCTTGGTCCATCCCTCCTATTAACCCCATCTGGGGGCAATCTTCCTTCCCTCCCATTCCATCTACAGGCCATGTTCCATTATTTCCTGGATGACAAAAAGTATATGACAATAAAATCTTTGATGCCGGTGAGAAAGAGGGTTGGCCTAAAGGTGACCCCAGCTTTTCTCATCAGCCTCATCCCACTTGTCACCCCCCTCCGCTGATAGCTCTGACTCTCAGCTGCTGCCCCTCGCCTTCTCACACCAGATACTGTCTGAACGCCCCCCCCCCCCATTTCGTTCAGAGCCCCCGCCGCGCAGAGTCACACATACACACACGCAGGCGGAGGGAATGTTAATAATAACTCCAGACTGGTATGATTGGATACATTCCCGTAGAGGTGAAGGAAAGCAGAAGCCGACCAGGTGAGAGACAGACGGCGTGAGGAGGTGTGAGCTCGTGTAGATGAAGGGATCCAACCACTTTGCTTCCATCTCATTTGCAGATCTCATCCTTATCTCCATCACGCCGTTATCCCCGTGCCAAAGTCAAGGCTTATCCACTGAGCCCATTGCATGTACATCGTCTGAACTTACACTCTGAGAGAATGTGAGACAGATCAGTATTAAAGTAGGAAGTCTCTTGATGTGCGTTAAAATAAACATCATACGTCTTTGCTTTTCAAATGATTTTGGGAATAGGGGCAGTTTTGTACACAACATGTTTACCAGAACACGGTCCCAAACCTTTCATCTTTATTTTCACATCATCAGCCTTTAGTCCAAATTAAAGTGGACTCTTGATGTCTCCTATTCGTCATCTTTATCAATAAGCCCCAAATTTCCCAGACCTAAGAAATGACCCCATCTGTCGTATTTGAACCCAGTAAAGCTACATCTAAGCTGTGGCATCAGCTGCTCTTGCAAAGTACGGGCAGCAAAAATCACACGTGTTGAAAAAGAAAGAAGCACTCCAGGAGGTCATGTTCAAAACAAGCAGATTAACTATGGCACTAGAGTCCGGTAACCCACTTCAAATCATACAAACTGTTAAAGCCCATCTGAGTCTGTGTCAACCAGCTGCACACAGGTGCCTGATGCAGGTTTCTGGCTTCACTGGTGACCGTACAGCAGCTAGGGAGGGGCGAACTCCTATGAAAACATTTCATTCTGGTGGATTTGGATTTTAGATCCGCACCAGAGCCTACACAGTCACACATAACAACCCCCTACATATCTCTAGCATTCATTCAACGTCCATGCATGATTCATGGAAGAATGAAAAAAGACTTCACCACGAAGTTCTGAAGAAAGTGAAAAAACTGGTGAGAAAACCCCCAAACGAACATGGGTGGAAACATAATCACACCTCAGTTGATAAATGTGTCAAATGCGAACCTCGATAATGAGCTAATATATAATTATATTATTATAATATAATTATTATTATAATATAATTATTATTTAATATAACAAATTAAAAATTATTTCTGTCTAGGATTATTGAATTTCACTTCTTACAATAGTGACCACTATTCAAAGCCTAAAATTCAGCTGTTCTCCATCAAAAGAGGGCTGATCAGTCAGCAATCACGGCACAAAAAATCCACAAAAAACCCCCAAACCCATTATCCCCTTATCTCCTGTGATGAAGTGAAAAAACTGCAGATGAACCTTGAGCGCAGGTCTGCTCTTTGTGTGCTATAAATGGTCAGCCTCTGGGATATGATTCAGAATAAGTCACCATTAACATATATACTGTAGTCAAGATTTAACCTCAGCTCTGCAACAGAAGTAGTGGAGCCTTCGTTCCTCACTGAGGAACGTCCCCTCAGTGAGGGTCAGTCTCTTTTACCAGGCTGGAAGTCCACCTCAGCCTCAGGCTTCCACCTGTGTATTAGTGTGGAACATATTGGCTAGATAGACTGTGTGTGTGTGTGTGTGTGTGTGTGTGTGCGTGCGTGCGTGCGTGTGTGTGAGAGTGCATTCTGTTTGTTCATTCCGTGCTGTGTCCCCCCCCCCACACACACACACACACATGGGTGGGCTGGCAGTGGTGAGCCTTATCGCTATGCCACAAAGTGGGAAGATTAGATCACTCACTTCCCTAAACCACTAACTTGGTTACCATGGCAGTAGCAGCATGAGTGGGCCAGCAGTGGAGGATGTGGAAGGGAGGAAGGGACAAAAGAAACAATCACCTCCAGAACCGCATATCGGCCAACTATTTACCTCTATTGTAACTTCTGCTTGTTGACCACATCCAGACAAACGGTGTCATCTAATGGCCACTGGAACAAGATGGTCCAACACTGGCATCCTGACAATGTTCCATTACAATGTTCCAAGGATAAAAAAAGCATGCCTCATATACTCATTTTGTGTGTCGTTCCACTCAACCAAGGCAGATCAATTGAAATTGGATTCATAATTGCACTACAGTGGAATGTAGTACTTAATTCAAATTAATGACGTGCTTGCAAATCCATGGTGTTGTAGGTCTGATCGTTAGATTAATTACCCCAATCAGACTATCGTATTTTATTTAAGCCCAGTTGACTGTTTTTTTTTAAATTAGTTAACACAGAGGAGAGCATGTAAAATTAAGATTTTTTAAACACAAGAGTAAAAGAATCTACTATCTAACAATCTGGTACTGAAGGACTTGTGCTTAAAACTTCTCAACAAAGCATAGGAAATAACGAGTAAAGCAAAGGAAGTCAGGTAACTGAAAAGACTGAGAGAAGCACTTAAAAGAATGGCCCATAAAAACTATATTTAGAGTGAAGACTATCCCAATGCTCTCTCCCTGCTGCTAAGGACCCATAATGGAGTGTTTTTTCTAACCATTCAAACAGAAAAATAGTTCTGTTAAGTTATGGACCACTGTTTTGACCTTGGCAGAGCCGTTAATTTAGATAAGAGTTACCCTTCCAAACTGCAGTGAAATTAGGTCAGTTAACTGGCCTGCAGAGCATGACAGCTTATATCTTTGACTTTGGGATTTGCTGGCTCCTGTCTGCTCTGTACCAGTTTTCTGTTGGTTGCTTTTAGGGACTAATTTAGAGGGGTTTTTTTTGGTTTTTTATTCAGACTTTTGAGGAGATATTAATATTGACTTGAGAAGGCCACAGAAGGACAGTCTTATAGTACATTTTCTATTCTTAAAAGAGAGACAGGTTTAAGTTACTAGGTTTTGGGATTTTGCCTTGGCACCAAGGTTCTTCAGTCATTTTATGTCCAAACTGTTGTGTAGACATATATTTATTTATTTAGTTGTTTTTTTCTTCTTTTTTCGGACATGGTAATATAACCGACTTCACACCTTCATCACATTTACAACATCGACAACAACATCCGGAAAAAAAAAAAAAGGCTGACGGGTAGAAGCCAATCCGTCTCCCAGAATCAACATCTCATTACAATATGTTGTCAACAAACTCAGACATTAAATGTTTCCAATCAGCTCATCTATTGATTTTGATGCCAGTGATGATCACATAATTTATACGAATGCTTTGTTCCACATAATCCTCTCTTTGTTGTCCCTGTTCTAAGACAACAACTCTTCGGTCCTTCTCATCTATGTCTTTCTGCATTTTCTTCATTTCATCCGGTTGTAGCTTTTCTGCCAACTTTTTATCAAAGATACTCCTTAACTTAATACAGTTACTCTTTAAGTCACTCTTTAACTCTTTCATAGAAGACACCATCTGGTCTAGACTATCCTTATTTTGTTCCCATCCTCCGATTTCCCCCTTCCTCCCATCATTTTGCAGAGAGTCAGTGAGAGTCAGTTTGAGTATGAGCTGGAGAGGTAGCGACAACAGGAGACAGAAGAAAGACGTCTGGTCCCGTTGAGAGCCGGAAGTGAATTCATGGTTCTCTGAGTTAGTTTAGTTTATGTGCCACCATGAGGCAACTGGACTTTACATCTTGTCAAGGAGTCTCTGACTGACGAGTTACATTTAAACTCATTTGAGATTGCTGAAGCATTGAGGGGCATTAAGGTCACACATTGACAGTTGGCTCACCCAACACTGTCGTAGTGAATAAGTTCATCGAGGACACAAGTGGTTTGTTGGCCTACTTAGGGCATCATGTGAGTTATTAGCATAAATGAAATAGGCCAACAAACGACTTGTGTCTTTGATATGGATAATGACTCTTAATGGTATTAGATGAGTCAACTGCAAACATATGACCGGTTCTCAAGGCCTGAAGGCTTCAGTACTCTGTTCTTTCAAGTGTGTCCTTGGTGTTTTAAAGAAGGTCAGCACTGGAAGGACAACAATCTCCTCTAAACAGAAGAATGAGGACACAAGAGTGTTGCAGTGAATCTACATTGGGGTGTTAATAAATGTAACAAATCTGTGACACAAACCAGACCAACAGCCTGATATTTCTTCTTTATGGCTGTTGTTCTGGCCACAGTAGCATTGTGGTCAAACCAATGTCGATCAAACGGCCCCTAAAAACCCCAAACCTCCCTAGAACTGAAGAAGCATCTAGATTGAGAGGTGGAATATCTTTGAACCTTAAATAGAAATCATGTTGCTTCTAATTCATATTTTTGAGGGTAACTCATCATCAGTGCAAACTTTGCTTACAATAAATTCAGTCATCCTCAATTTGGAATGGAACTTTCCCTAGACTTTTGATTGATGACCAACTGTCAGTTGTCTTTTAATCAGTTAATCTGCCAATGTTAGCATGTTGAATGTCGGTATTTACGATCATGCTTGAAGTGTACAGAAATTATGATCACTGTAATGCACATCAAAATGTCTTATTGGATTCCAAACAACACAGTCTGAAGCTGTGCTCAATTAAGATTAGGTCTAAAAAAAAGAGCCTGAAAACAAATATGACCGTTTTGAATTTGGTGGAATCTCTAAAATAACTAATTGATCCTATTTTTTTTCATTATTATTCATAACATTCTCATGAATCCTGTTTCAGGTAAATTTGTTTTACTTCTTTGTAGCTTCTGTTGCATAACGAAGTACATACAAGTTCCCCCCTAAGTATTTTGATTGTGGATCTTTGAATTACATGTCAGATTTAACCTATGTTAGTGCCCTTCAGCAAAAGTGTTATCACTGATATGGAGATGTTAGAACTGATAGCGTATTTGTCTGTAACTTAGAACCAAGAACTGCAATTACCCCAAACCTGCCAACAGCTACTGCCAGCCAGAGCGATTAGTGAAACCCTGACAGGTCTTCTCACCCAAACACTCTCTGCTAATGACTGTTCTACTTCTATTCCTCTGAGCTTTGAGACATTTTCTTGTGAATATATCTCTAAAGCTTTTCCATGGCTCTGACAAGCCCGGTCCTGCCTGTCCAGAATTTGACGGTGATTCATCCAGTAGTTGCTGAGTCACTAGTTCTGGACAGAGCGATGCACTGGCTGACACTGCTATCCAAGACGAGCCATTCACATGACTAAAAATATCTTATTGCTCATTTTGTTGCACGTTGTATCAAATATGACTTGTATCTCTTGCAGTTTCCTTCACACAGAGCTAATAGCTTGGATCTAGAGTCCTACTGTGGCCTAACCGAAAAATACATGTAGTCAGGGCCCAGTGACATCTTTGAGGCTGTATTTGTTCTTTGTGCTTCCACGATCATGTGAGTGCAATTCAATTTCTCCAGTGTGCAATTTGATTTGGATAAATGTTTGATTCTGACTAATGAGGCCATGTGACCAGAGTCATGCCTGGAGGGCATCTCTCTACACAGTTGACTTGTGCTTTGACTTATCAGATAAAACCAGGCAAGCATATAAGAAAGACACTTTGACAGGCATAAAACACTCATGCACCTTGCAAACACACAGTCACACAAACTCACAACCAATGAAATTGTCTGGTCCCCAGCTGACCAAAGCTTTATGCGCATAGATTTATCATTGGCCATTAAAATACATTTGATTTTTACCAGGATGACCCTCCACTGGTGGTTTCCTCAATAAGAATACAAGAGATATTTTATAGCCGCTTTCTTTAACCTTCTCTTCCGCTCATAAAACACCAGCAGCTCTCCTCCTCCTTCTCTTCCATCCATTCTGCTGTATCTCTCCATCTTACTTGACCTCTGCTATGATTCTATCTTTATAGGGTGTGTATATGTTTCTCCTCCTCTTGTCCTTGTCAACTTGTTTCTCTTCTTCTTCCTATATTGCACAAATACCCTCTCTGTCCCCCAAGCTGCTTTTTTCTTAATTGTGTGTTTATCTCTTGTACAATCGATTTATCACATTTGTCTGACAGATTGAGAATAAGGACTTTTTTTTTGCTGCTGCTTTAACATGTCATATTGTCTCCAAAGGTGAGCCTGTATAATGAGCATCTCTGGAGGAAACTTCCTCACCTTTTTACAAGAGGACTGGTAGGCCATGCTCTCAGTGTGAATAAAAATAATTACCCTAAATTTACCTCAAACCTCAACTATAACTCCAGACAAATTACTTTTATCAGCAGAAAACTTTTAAAAGTCACCCAGTGTGGCCTTATCAGCTTTAGAAACCAGTAAGATCATGTTTGAACCTACTGGGTTCACTTGGAGGCTTAGAGCTGGACTGGGTCTCTGTTATGTAGGACAGACCAGTGTTTTGACAAGACATATCTCCATGCAGAGTTTATGTCATTGAAATCCAATGCAAAAGAACATTCATGCAAACTTATAAAAATGGTCTCCATATACATTTGAAAACTCTTACATATTTTTAACACATCTTTTGAAGAAAATTAGTTTTTTCTTGAATTTTAAAAAAGGTGTTTGAAAACAAATCACGAGGCATGTGGTCTAATTGCTTAGTCTATTGGTTGTAGACTTTATCCGTGGAGGTTATAAAGTATTTTGAGATGTTGTGAAAATGTGTTTTCTCTACAGTCGCATGCAAATTACGGCAGCACCTAGCAATGAAATGTTGAATAACACTCCAGTAATTGAGTGCAGACCATGACATGGCTTCTATGAAGGAATCCAAATGAAACATTTAATTTGTGTTATCTTGCATTATGCTGCATCGCAGGGACCCTTCACAAACAATAACATTTCATATGAAGCGAGGGGACGTTCTGAATTCTGTGTTCAGTGGACATCTATAAAAATGTATGTTTCATTTAGTTTCTCCTCCCTCCTTTTCCTTATCGCCCTCTATCTCTGAATCACTCGCCTTCTGCTTCCTCTGTTATCTATTTTGTGACTTTCCCCAGGCCATTTCTTTGTGTGCCCCCCCCCCCCACCATCTCCCTCTACTTCTCCCTCTCCTTCTCTCTGGTTGACCTACCACCACTTTCATTTCCGCTTGTTCATCCGTCTGTCTGCCATCTTTTTCTTTTTTTTTTGGGGGGGGGGGCATGCGAAGGAACTAATCTCTTTGCCAATCTCTCTCATACATGCTTGGTAAGGCTCCATGCATGAGACGTAATGAAGGGACTGCTTGGGTGAACACATAGGAGCACACATAGAGGGATAACAGTAACTACGCCCTGCACACAGGGCCTCGCTCCTCCACTAAGCAACAAAAATTAGTTGTTGGTGGTGGGGGGGTCCTCCACACTGGGAGCAGTGTCTGGTCTGCTGGTGAGCTGCCGTACTCGTGTGTCTTCGACCTGGTCGGCTGGGGGTTCCTCACTTCTGTGGAGCGATACACTCTTCTGTCGGAGTCGGGGGTGGGGGGGGGGGCAGGGTGCTGTTCCCCTCAATGGCTTGGCCTGTGGGTCCTCCCAGAGTGGACGACCCCATTTCCTAGAGCATCAGCACCATGCCATGCCTCAGTACTGTGTGTGTCTGTGTGTGTGTGTGTGTGTGTGTGTGTGTGTGTGTGTGTGTGTGTGTGTGTGTGGCTGTGTGTGTGTGTGTGTGTGTGTGTGCGTGTGTAGTATGGAGGGTGGGAGGGAGGGGCTTACTTTTGATATTGTTTTTCTTATTTTTAATTGTGTTTCTTTTTTATTCAGAGGAGAACTTTCATTACATGTTCTTGCAGGAGAAGTGCTCTATAAATAAAGATGATTAGAATCACCAGCGAGAGGTTTTCCCATCATTAGTTACTCACATAAAGACACCTGCAGCCTTAAGCGCTTTTCCATCATAGACCACACCATCACACACTCATTACCCCCTCAGATTTGTTGTCCTCAGATCTAGTGTTTATTAATTGTGATGTTATTCACAATTAAGTGGAGAAAACCCCCATGACCTTCTTTTCGTTTACAGTGTGAGGGAATGAGTGACACCACCACAGCGTATCATGAAAAAGCTGGAGAGTGTGAGGTTTCCTTGAAAGAAGTTGTCTGCATTGTGTAAAGTGCTATTTAATGGCACAATTAAAAAAAGGAAAGGTAGTAAACATGTTTGGGATGAATGGATTTATGTTGGAAGTCTATCTTTATTAGAACAAAAAATATAGTTAATTAGGCTGAGATGAAGGATCCCAAAGGAGTGGTGCAGGTTCTAGTCAAAGATATCAACAACAACTTGTGTAATCATGTATTTTAAAAAAAAAGTTGTAAAATTGCATTTCACAAAGCGTGTTTGAGGTCCTAAATTTTCCTGTGCTATTAAAATGATCTTGGAGAGGCTTGCGATTGTAAACCTTTGTTTTAATCTTCCGTCCCTCTGACATGATTCAGTGGCTGTGAGCAACCTTTTCAAAGGAAGGAACCATGTTGGGTTTCCTGTTACATCCTCTGGTACAAAGAGAAGACGAATAACGACAATGATAAAATGTGCATTGACAAAGACACAGCACGAGGACCAGCATCTGAACAAGATTTGTTCCAGATTAGTTGTAGCTAGAACATACAGCGTTGGCCGACAGACATAGTTTTAATGCTGCCTGGCAGGTGTCATATCTGGCAATGAATTAGAAAGCTGAAATAATATTTGTAAAGCTTGATGTCGTGTGTTTCCTTTAATCATGTAGATAAAGCAAATGGCTACAGCGGAGTCAAGTTGTCAAGACGCTGACATATTATCACATAATGGAGCTTCTGTAGAGAATGTGTGAGCAAACAGATGTCTGGAAGATATGAGTTTTTAGCTCTGTCTCCAATTTAAATGTCTGTTTCTGAAGCAGCTACATGCTATACTATACTAAAGCTCTAGTTGCTAATTTTTTTTAATTTGTTGATGATGCATTTTTTGTTTTTAATCTTTAAAAATAAGCATTTGCTACAGGTATGAGTCATGAATCATTTGTATAACGATATGAAATAACTGATGGCCTACTTAGATTTTAAATTCTTGGATCGTGTTTTTATTACCGTCAACATTGCAGGATATGGAATTTTTATTTATTTATTTTTTGCTAATATCATTCTGGAATTGATTCTTCTGTTTAGTGTCCCTGTGAGTCTGGAGTCATTCCCAGGAGACGTGGACTTAATCCTGGAGTAGTTGCTGGTTTGTCCCTGGGTTACATCGAGCCAACAACCAAGTCACTCGCATTCACGCCTATGGTTAATTTAGTCAGTAGTTTAGCGCTACTGCATGTTTTTATTGGTGGGAAGAAGCTGGAAAACCCCGAGGGAACCCACACAGACACAGAGAGAACATGATCCACACTAATATCCTGAAAAAAATAATAGGCCAATCAAAATAGAAATACTCAGGCACACATAACTCATCATGCTCCACTCCTGAGCACAATTGGATTCTAGGAGATTAAAATATAAATTTGGGTCACGGCGCTAACAATAACAGAGGGGTAGGGATGTGACACCACCACCAATATGTGCCCGACATAGTATGTATTCATAAAAATTAAATGGATGCTGTGTAATCTGGTAAAAGCAAGAAGTTATATCCAGGAGAAGAAATCTGGATCCACCATTATGGCAAATCTGTTCTGTTAAATAGTTCATAACTACTGATAATAAATAGATTGTTCCAAACGTTTACTCAATTAACGTCAATTACCAGTTCATCTATTGTTACAATCAGGGTAATTATTACATGGTATTATTTACTTATAGAAAAAAAATATTTAAATCATTCCATTGCATCTTCTTTTCATAAAACTGAACTTATCTCGACCTCCCCACGGCTGCTTGAAGACAACCTTGTCATAAATACGGATTTGTTGGAGGAAAACAATGACTGCAGAGCAACAGATGAAAAATCAGCCTATGTGGAGTGAACAGAGGAGGAGGAGGAGAGGAATCTTACCGTCGTCTCCTGATCCCGAGCCTGCATCTGTGGAGGAGAACAAACAGTTATTAACCAGAGGTTCATGGTGCCACAAGCATCGGCTGAACGAGTGCATGTCTGAGCATATTTAAGTGTGTCTCTAAGTTGACCCCAGAATCTGGTTGCGAGTTTATGTTTGAAAACTGAAACAATGGACATGGCTGTTGGTATGACTGAACACAGCATTTCTCTCTAAATGGTGCAGTCAGTACTGAGGAGGCAGAATTCATGCAGGAGATGATAGTGAGGCTGCCCTGAGGCGCTAAGCCTCATGCATCTTCCCAATTCCACAGCAGCACATTGATGCTGACACCTCCAACTGTGGACCTCTCTATGGCAGAAGTGTGGGAGGGCACTCCGATTCCAGCTGTTAATTTGTTTGTGTCAGTGACTTCTTCTCCACAGCTTTCCCACCGGATCTGTTCAGCGAGCTCACAGGCTTGTTTCAGAATACGGCAGTGAAAGGGATAGCGAGGAGTACTTAGGAGAACAGCAACCGTGTAACCTGAGCTGCAGCAGAAAGCGATCCGCTAAAATGCCCAGGAAAAGACCAGGAGCAAGTCCTCAGGGGGTGGCCGGGGGGATAATAGCTCAGCTCCATAAGACTACTTATGTGAGGGGGGTTTGTAGCAGGAGTATTGGGCACATCACAGCTCTCAAACACACGATGTCTGAGCAGCAAGTGGTCCTGATACTTTAATGGCACAAGCTTTGGATCGATAAACTATGTTTGTGACAGGATGAAAACATGATGTCAATGCAGCAGACGGTCAGATGTCCCGAGGGAAGACACTCTAAAAGCCTAATCATTTATTATAATCAAATTTGATGGTCAAACTTTAGAAAATAAATCATTAGTGAATGCCAACTGTTTTGCAAAATGCCATTTGTGGCCAGAATAACAAATTAATGGATTTGAAAACCTGGTGTCCTTGCATTTTCTTATTCAAATAGCAAACTCTTTACCATATTTATTTCACAGAACACGTCTGCTTTAGTTGTGGGGTTTATTATAGTCAAGTGCCACAATATTTAGACACCAGAAATCAAGTAGTTCCACTTCAATCCCCCCCCCCCCCCGGTTAATCTACCGCTGAATATGATTCATTCATTGGATAAGGCTGTGTAAGATTGGACCTTCAAATACCTGAAACTACCAGACCAATGTTCAGTAATGTAAGCACAGTTTTGATTTATTGCCCAGAAGTGTCTGAGCTGGTCAAATAGAAGCCTATCCCCACCTGGAATGTCCTGGAGTCTGTTCCCGGACGACTTACATTTTGGTTGAAGATGTAGATTTGATAGAAGTTAAAGTAGTGTTACAGTGCATGTCAACATCTTTTCCCCTGAAGGGACTTTACATTTCATAACCCTGGTTCCAGCGAATGATTCTTAAATCTCATCAAAATTTCACATGCTTTACAGTAAATCTGATGCTGTACATCTCTGGAGGACAATGCCAGTTTGCCGGCATCATCAGCATCATGGAGTTAAATGCAACCATCTGGTCAGAAAATGGGAATTAGCAAGTGGCTCCTGCATGGAAGTAGATTGGAGACTCTTCTGGACTCACATAGCCACGGGGAGCAGGATTGGACCCAAATGCAGGACACTGGTGGAGAGGTTTGCATCCATGTTTTGATCAAAGTGAAATCAAGGCAACCCGAGAAAAGGGTCGGGAACGGGTTCAAGAACCGGCTGGGGTCGGGGGCTCGGACTCGGGAGCGGGCTTGGTAGCTGGCACTAGAACTGGCTCTAGGATTGGTGCAGGAACGGGTTCAGGGACAGGCTTAAAGACTGGAACTGGAATTCCAAGGAAAGAAGAAAAAAGAATAACTCGTCTTATAAAGCCTCAGACTAATCAGCCCTATCGGGTACAGGCATGGAGACGAGTTCGGACTCTCCTCCTGCCACACCCCATCACAGCAGATCAACACCGAACCGTGACAGGTGCACTCAAAAAACAAATAAAAAACACAGTACAGGTTTATTGCACAGGCAGAAACTGGAAGTGAAGGAAAAATACTTAAAAGAACTCTGTGTACATGTGTAGCCTTCGTCAGTTTGTAAAGGAAGGTTTGTAATCCCAGGTACCTTCAGCGTTATCACTCTCTATCCTTGTCCTTTCATTGTAAGAGAAGCACTCGTACAAATACATGTGCAACATGGGAAGAGAGGATCTATTGTAAAGATGTATTATAAGATTGCTGAAAGCTGCATATTGCAAGATGTAGAGTGTGTAATGTTGCACATGTCCTGTCTTATGTATACTGTAAAAAACATGCTGATCTGATATGTAGGTATATGTCAGTATAGACTTATGTAAAAAGTATTTAAAAAAGCATGTTTATTTCAAGTATTGTTTCATGATGTAAATGCGATTAACAGTTGTATTTTATGCATTTTATTTTAACACAGACAAAGGAGGAGTTGTCAAGGCTGAAGAAGTTCAAATGAACAACGCTCAACAGCAGTAACACACAAAAACAGTTTGAGAGAGGAAGTGAATACATCTTCTGTGAAGTAAAGCAGAACACATTTTGATTTAACATAATGAACGGAGGAGGCTTCAATCTTTCTCTGATTTTGTCAAAGTACCTTGTAAAGAAACTTCTCAATGTGTGTCTTGAGCGTTCCAGGTTAGGAGGCATAAATCGCAACAAGCAGAAATCTATTAACATGTAAGAGGGCTTACATGTTCCCACCAAAGCCGGTGTAACGTGCACACATGAAGAGTGGCGGTTCATGGAAGAAGGCATCTGAGGAATTTCCAAGACCTTCAATCACAAGGGACAGTAAATATGCAGTGTTTCATGAAAGGGCTTAGCTTGAAGGATCAGGCTGGAACCAGAAGGGGTTAGAGAGAGATCAATAAAAACTTAGTATCTTTGCAGGAGCAAAAGTTCGAGGAGAGAAAGACTGGCACTGGAAAAGAGAACAAAAAAGAAGGAGACGGCCAGACCTTACTTGTCTGCCAAATGAAAGGTCGCAAAGAGGAGATGCCACACAATTTCACTTTGGGACAGACATTGAGAAGCAAGTGAAGGAGCAGAGGCAGAACAATGGTAACAATGGTTTCCTCCAATACAAATGCATGATTTGAGTGTTTTGTTTTGTTTTTTCAGGAAAGGAAATTCTTCTAGGGAAGTCGGTATTTTGTTTTTATTTTTATTTTGTATAATTGAATGATCCCCTGGGGGGAATTAGTGGCACACTCGAAATTTACATGCATATATATATATATATATATCTGGGCCCGGATATGATCCATACATACTGGCTAAAGAAGCTGACAGCACTCCACGAGCGTCTAGCAGCACAGATGAACCAGCTGCTAAGGGATGGGACGCACCCAGAATGGTTGACTGAAGGCAGGACAGTCCTGATCATGAAAGACCCACAGAAGGAATCTACCCCATCCAACTACCGGCCAATAAGCTGTCTCAGTACAACATGGAAGCTCCTGTCAGGCATCATGGCGGCTAAGATGAGTAGGCACATGGATCAATATATGAGCGGGGCACAGAAAGGAGTTGGTAGTAGCACCAGGGGAGCCAAGCACCAGCTACTGGTGGACAGAGCAGTACACAGAGACTGTAAGAATAGGCAAACCAACTTGAGCACCACCTGGATTGACTACCAGAAAGCCTACGACTCAATGCCACACACGTGGATACTGGAATGTCTGGAACTGTACAAGATCAACAGGACACTAAGAGCCTTCATCAAGAACTCAATGGGGAAGTGGAAGACAACCCTGGAGACTAACTCCAAGCCAATTGCCCAAGTTAACATCAAGTGCGGCATATACCAAGGGGATGCACTATCACCACTGCTGTTCTGCATAGGCCTGAACCCCCTCAGTCACATCATCACAAAGAGTGGCTACGGATACCAATTCCGAAGCGGGACAACAATCAGCCATCTCCTCTACATGGATGACATCAAGCTGTATGCCAGGAATGAGCGAGCAATTGACTCACTGATCCACACCACCAGGATCTACAGCGACGACATAGGGATGTCATTCGGATTAGACAAATGTGGCCGGATGGTATCAAGAAGAGGCAAGATGATCAGAACTGAAGGGGTCAACCTACCAGGGGGCAGGATAGAAGACATCAAGGACAGCTACAAATACCTTGGAATCCCACAGGCTAATGGCAACCATGAGGAGGCCGCAAGGAAGTCATCCACAGCCAAATACCTCCAGAGAGTAAGGCAAGTCCTGAGAAGTCAGCTGAATGGTAAGAACAAGGTCTGAGCCATCAACATGTATGCACTGCCGGTCATCAGATACCCCGCTGGGATCATAAGCTGGCCAAAGGAGGAGATAGAAGCCACAGATATCAAGACTAGAAAGCTCCTCACCATGCATGGAGGGTTTCACCCCAAGTCCAGCATCCTGAGGCTGTACACTAAGCGGAAAGAGGGAGGCCGAGGACTAGTGAGCATCAGGGCCACTGTCCAGGATGAGACATCAAAAATCCAAGAGTACATCAGGAAGATGGCCCCAACAGATGAACTGCTCAGTGAATGCCTTAGACAGCAGAAACCTGAGGAGGAAGAGGAGGAGGAGGAGACAACATGGAGGGACAAGCCCCTACATGGCATGTACCACCGTCAGATAGAGGAAGTGGCTGATATCAAGAAGACCTACCAATGGCTGAATAAAGCTGGACTGACAGACAGCACAGAGGCACTGATCATGGCAGCACAAGAACAGGCCCTAAGTACAAGGGCAATAGAGGCCAACATCTACCACAGTAGATCTGACCCAAGGTGCAGGCTATGTAAAGAAGCCCCAGAGTCAGTCCAGCATGTGGTAGCAGGGTGTAAGATGCTCGCCAGCTCAGCATACATGGAAAGGCACAACCAAGTAGCTGTGATAGTGTACAGGAGCATCTGTACCCGGTATGGACTAGTATCAAGGGTTGAAAGAACAGCTGGAACAGATGTGGAAGGTCAAGGTTAATGTGGTCCCCGTGGTAGTAGGAGCACTTGGGGCAGTGACCCCCAAACTGGAAGAGTGGCTCCAGCAGATTCCTGGAACAACATCTGAAGCCTCAGCCCAGAAGAGCGCAGTCCTAGGAACAGCTAAGATACTGACAGAACCCTCAGACTCCCAGGGGTCTGGTAGAGGACCCAAACTGGAGGACGACACACAGACACCACCCCACAAGGGTGAGAGGGACATTTGAAATAAAATAAATTATATATATATATATATATATATATATATATATATATATATATATATAAATGTACAGCTCCTACCTGGTGCGCTTAAATGAGCAACTTGTAAGGGGGGACAGCGCCTTGCTCAAGGGGCGCCTCTTCAGTGCTGCGGAGGTGAGCTGACACCTCCCCGCTCACACTGGGGTGTTTTTTGGGTGGGAGCAGGAATCACACCACCGATTTGATTCCTACCGCCCGTTCTACCAACGAGCCACTGTTGCCTCGCCGATATATTATTAACATGTATCTGGTGCTATAAGGTCCTGCACGCACACACACACACACACACACACACACACACACACACACACACACACACAATAAGGTTTCAAAGTGAGTTCTCAGTAGAAGATGTGGCACTTTTGGCAGATGACAAATGATGCTCATATTGTTCATAGTGGACACATACAGTAGCCTCCCAGTACCACGTACATGTTTAAAAATGTTTTTAAAAAAAATAAAACCACTGATTAAATTTCAAAAGCACAAGAAACGCAGATAATTTTGAAACATTTTGTGATTTTACCTTCAAATACAACTTTGAACTGGAATTTGGATTTCGACAGTTCCTTTAGTACACCCTGCTTTAAGGGGCTGCAGTTGTCTATCAACCTTTAAATGTAGGTCCTCCGAGCTACAACTCGACAGGAACATTTGCAACTCAGTTGAAAACCCGGGTGTTTATTTTGTGACCACAGGGGTCGGTGGATCCCAGGACACAGGCGGATTCTTGAGCATCATGCTCTGCAAATTAGCTTTCAAGATGGGCAACAAAATCAGAAATGGACCCTCAGAGGTGGTGGAACTTCAAACCAACTGCAGCTGCTAAAAAAAAGTCTCAGCAATTAAATAAGACCTTTTCCAAACCCCCAGTGGGCCTGGGTATTGCATAAATATTTAATGACCCCACGTTTCATGATTTATGCTGAACGCCAACACACAACACAAAGGCAGGTGGTGCTCTACCTTTCATTTAGTGAGGCAGTGGGGGTGAGCAAGACAACAGCTATTTATATTTGCATTGGATGTAATCCAGAATTCAGCAGAATCGTGTGACAATGACATTCTGGTCTGACAAAAAGGTTACTTCAACCTGAAATGTCAGATAGACAGACCTCCCGTCGCCTCTGAGGTTCTGCTCTTTGGTTCGTCTTTACTGCTGCCCCCCCCCCCCCCCCCCCACAGGAGAGCAAGCAAAAAGAAAATCTTCTTCCAGATCAATAACAAATTAGATTATCACCGAAAGTACTTTGAATACACAGACTTTGCCACTAATTGGAAACAGTGAGACAGAGATCTTTTTTTAGTACACAGACAATTAGTGTTGTATTGATTACGTGTGCTATGCTACATGCTACACCATTCTTCTTGGCATCTAGCTCCCTGTCACGGGATTGTGCATCTTAAATAATCAGCACAGCATCTGGCTCGTCAGCCATCATTGCTCAGATAGCAAAGAAAATGCTGATTAAACATGGCATCATTTTAACATCATCAATTAGACCCTTTCCTAGCTTCCCTCATAATGCCTTCTTGGAAGTCATCCTGTTCACTTTGTAAATGGACTTGGTAAATGCTACGTCAGCACTTCGTCCGAGCTCAACCCCTTCCCTTCAGGAAAAAAAGCTGCTTGATTTGTGTGATTAAGGTAAGGCCTTATTTCTTCTCACAGTGTTGGGCTCGCACCAGAAGTGAGAGAAGTTGTAGCCCAACATCAGTCCACCAGATGGAAATGGCTTGGTGTCCCTGAAATCTCTTCTTGTTGTCAATTCGGAAATCACAATTTCAATGTCTGGACCATGGAGGGAGCAGACACTGGGCTGCATTTGGAAAACAGGAAGAGTACATTTGCCTTAATGCCACACAGATGCATTGAAAACACCCCGCTGTGTGGGATGCTACAAATCAACTTCCCCCCAAGCCCCTCCCTCCCACCCCCAGACTGCATGCATCACAAGTTGTTGGTCTTTGCAGGTGGGTTTGGTATCACGTTGTGTTTGTCCGCAGCTTCAGCGCCGTCACATAGCATGGAAGCGACGCCTCAGTGGGACTCGTGTTTACTGTTTGGACCGTGACGTCTGGCCTCAGCAGCATCAAGGAGGGTAGATGACAGTGGAGGTTTATGCTCTAGTGGATCCTGTCGGTCCGTACGCTCTACAAAACATGTCACCATACATTTATCATGATGAACTAGAATATTTGTTTTATGATAGTTTACTGCCAGAAATAGAATATATTCTATTATATTCTTATATATATATATATATATATATATATATATATATATATATATATATATATATATATATATATATATATATATATATATACAGTATATATATTGCCAAACAAATATGAGCATCCATCTAAAATGTAAAAAAAAAAAATGCTGTGGAGAGCCCTAACAGAATAAACACAAAAGAAGTTAAGTTGTTTTACTAATTTACAGATAGTATCCATAATGTTGTATGAAGTAAAGCAAAAAAAAGTCATGCTAATATCATTACTTTTAAACTTCTTTTCTTTGCAAAGCAACTTATCATGTTTTCTAGCCTGACTGACCAGGCAGAAATATAATAATTAAGATTCTATATATCTATCTATCTATCTATCTATCTATCTATCTATCTATCTATCTACACAAACAGACACTGTAAGGGAGAATGAAGCATCGCAGCACTGGGGAATCTGTAAAAACCCTTTAGCAACTTCCCATGATGCTTTGCTGTGTACAGCATTGTTTACAGCACAAAAAATGTTCTTCTCTTAAAGTGCTGTATTCTTATTGTGTTTCTCATGGACTGCAATTTTTCCCTGTTAATTAACAACAGACGTTTCAGTGTGAAGACCAGAGGAGACCTGGTTACATAAAAAGATTTGAAGTCAGATGAAGAATATGAATAACTGATGTCCTTCCTTATTTACAACTACTGTGATGATGTATGGTGAAGGTTTTACTCCCATTCATTTCTCTGCAGCTGACAAATGAGGCTTTTATTTAGCTGTAAACCTTCAGGAGATGAACGAATCAACAGGGAACAGAGTCTTGTTCGAGCTGCTGTAGTCCAAATATGATTTAATACACTGTGTTAATAAAAAGTATATACCAATTTAATAAAAATCAAACACGTCCTCTGAGAAGACCCTCCCAACTTCATTATGGAGACATTAACAGTACGAGGGTCGGTGGCTCATTCTGGACCTCATACAAGAGCAGATGAGACAACTAAATGTGCCTTTGATTTTACATCAACTTCATTAACAGATGAGGCTCATCACACATGGAGATCTTCAAGGATATCTTATGCTAATTTTAAGTGGTCTAGAAAACTTCAAAGTAGAAAAAAAAACACCTTTAAAATCAAATCCACGCTCAGATTGTGCACTTTACATTTTCATCAAAACGTGATGGTGTTAAAATGAAATCCTAAGTGTTCTTGTAAAAACCTGAACCCATCAAATTCAAAGAATAATCCATTAACCGATCAAGCTTTTTAGATGATGATGGAGTAGCAAGAGGCAACGTGTTCTGTAGCATCCAGGTCTGCATGTCCCCTTTCATCTGAAGACATGTCACCATATAGAGGCCAGACAGCCTCATTCCATCTGGAGGTTAAAGCAGCAGTAATCCCTCTTTTGCATCAACAGTAGGACAAACATTTATATATAAAACAGTTGCTACACCTACATTTAGAACATATACAAACTTTATGCACACTAATGAAGATCAGGTGATTGCATGTTGTAAACCATTAACATAGCTGTTTATTTTAAACCGATACTCTAGAACGACGAGCCAAAGTCTCATTCTGAACACCACGTTTATATTTCTTTCCCTGGGTTTCCCCTGAGATGTCTGTTTCATGATATTTCTTACACCGGCAGGAGAAACAAGTATTGGCAGCAGCGAGCTGTCATACATCCGTTACACTGTGTACTGTTGCTGCTAATGGGATTTTGGAGGATGAAAATGGAAAAGAGGACAGCGAGAAAGAGGGAGAACAAAGTGTTTGTGGCAGTTCTTGTGCAGGTTGGGTGTAGCAGTTTTGATGCTCCGTGCTATTAGATATTCAGATTGCTTGTATTTGTGATATTTTAATGGTGCTGCACTCATTTTAGTTAGCTTAAATTTGGGTATCAACTAAATGGCTAAGTGGCCAAGAGACCAGAGAAGGACTTCAGAAGTGGCTGCCTGGCCTACTTTTCCACATGAAAGGTTTGTTTGGCACTGGGTTATGTAAGACAAGCTCCCACACAGCAATCCCATGTGTTTAACTTTCAAATGAAAGCAAGCACTTGTAAATTTATAATACTTCCTTTAGATACAGTCAGACTCTGAAAGATTTCAAGTTTTTTAAGCTGGATGTCATTATTTCATTATCTTATGTCTTAAGCAGCGAGTATCATTTATATTCTCTGTTAATGCGCTAAACTAGAAAAAGGACTCATTTATTCATCTGCAGTATTAAAGTGAATTTATCAGCACATCTTCCAACTGCAAGTATATACATACATACATACATACATACATACATGTATATATATATATATATATATATATATATATATATATATATATATATATATATATATATATATATATATATATATATATATATATATATATAGTACATACACACACACATACATACATACATACATACATACCTACATACAGGTAGTCCTCAACATAAGACCACAATTGGTTCCAATAGGTTGTTTGTAATTTGAATTGTTCGTAAGTCTTTGTTTATTAAATTTTAATCTATAATTGCCGTTTGAGGTCATTTAAATGTCTTTTTTTTTTACATTTTCATTGTTATAAGATAAGCGAATATTTTAGTAGCCCCACAGTGGGGAAATGTATGCAATCACAGCAGCAGCATTCAGAGAGAGTGGAAGAAGAGGATAAACAGCAGTAGCATAGAGTAGTAGATGGGAGATTCAAACATACATACAGTACATACATGCATGTGACGATGATGACATACAGTTTTGCCTTCCTGTTACGCTGAATTGTCAGAACAACAATACCAATGAAAACAGAAACTAAATGTTGCAAAAAAACAAAAACAAAAACAACAACAACAACAACAACAATAACAACAACAAAAGTTCATTCAAACAGCTCCTGGTTGACATCCACATAAATTCCACCCTTTAGGTTTCTTATTAATAAAATGAAGCCTGTTGCAATGGTTTCTTTTAAATCCTTTATATAGTCAATTGGTATGCTTCACACCACTATTCTATACACTTAATTCTGCTGCCCTTGAGGAGCACTCTACTAAAAGTGCTGTATAAACAATGATTATTCTTATTTTTAAGATTATTAGAGCCATGCATAATTCCATTGTATGTATGCATGTCACCTGTTTGGTACATTTTAAATTACTTTTTCTCTCGGGTTTACACTGTGTACCAGTTCTGAATCTAAAGCAGGTTTCCCCATTGGAAAAGCAACTAAATGAAGGAAGCATGTATAAAAATGTCTATATGTGTTTAAATGTGCTTGTGATGGAGATTATCTTTCCATAATGCAACAATCAAAGAAAATATAGGAGCTGCTCATGGTCAGAGAACATTACACAAATAAGTTAATTTTGATGAAATAGAAAACAGAGTGTTGACATTTTCTATTCAGACCACATCTGTTTTGTGTCACAAGGGCTTCCACAGTGAATTACCATGCAATCACAATACTTTAAGACTGCACTGACAAACATGCATATATTTTTTTTTCTAATCCACATTTCATGGGACATAACTATACTATAGATATGACTTATATGTTCAAGGCTCTTACGGATGCCTTTAGTGATATGGCACAGCATACTTTATGACTATATAGATGCTCCCATCCCACACACACATCTGTTTCATGACGACTGATACCGTCGATATAAAATTATGTATCTGATCATGTCACTCGCACACACAAATATATGTGTGTGTGTGTGTGTGTGTGTGTGTGTATGTGTGTGTGTGTGTGTGTGTCCTAGGCTGCTGCTACACTAATAAGAATTTAGGAGTTTCTCATTTCAGTCAAATTATCAGTATTTTTACTTTATATGTACCAGAGGCAGACTCCTTAAGCTTCAAATCAACTAAGTCCACATCTCCTTCAATAAAAGTTCAATTTGACTGCTTCTCACTGTTCCTCATCTGAATGTACAACCACACTCGAAATGACTTTAAGTCACAAATTATACAGCGGGTTAAGTCAAAACCACTGTGCTGAACATAAAAAAGGAAGGAAGTGAAGTTTAATAAATCAGAGTCTAATCAAATGAGAAACTAATTACCCCTAGAAAGAGGATGTGTTGAGTTGTTTTGCAGCTTTGCTTTGAATAAATCCCACATAAAAGAGGGTTCATATGAGTGTAACATGACATGGTGAACAGTGCATGTAGCACCACAGTCACAGGCTGTTCATCAGCAGACTGTCACATAAAGACATCCTTGTTTGGACCTGACGTGAACGTCTCAAAAGCTCTGCTTGTTGCCCCAAAGAAAAGGGCTCTTATCTATTTTTATTTGAAATTGATACACAGCACACACACACACACACACACACACACACACACACACACACACACACACACACACACACACACACACACACACACACACACACACACACAAACACACACACACACATACGCACACACTATCCTTATCACATGTTTCCAGAACAACATCACACTATGCATACAAACTAACCTTGAGAGGTAGGTTGTGACTTTGCACAGGACTGTAAACCAGCACTCCAAACATTTCCACCTCCTTCTCCATATGTCTGCTTCAACCAGGCCCATCCAACGGCCCTTAATGTACTCCAACCAGCTGCCTGCCGCTGCAGGTGAGTCGGAGAGCGCTCGACTCAAGCCTCCAATAGCTTAGCTTAAGCAGTGATTCACATGTACCGTATGTCAGCAGCAGCCAACGGATTCACTCATTCACAGCTAAGCGCATTATTCACAACACGACTCGCTGATTGGTAGAATCAGTAAGAATTCCCCCGTGGGCCTCGGGGATTCTGAAGTATATGCTCTTCTATTTGGATTTGTCATCACAGGATTAAGCACATTACAGAGGCCAAACCCAATTACACATGTGGTAATGAAATACCAAACAGAGAGGATGGAATCACTGCTGGTTTGGATGTGTGATGAAGCTGAATTGGGTGGTGGTGGAAAGAGAAATTGCATTGACATAAAAAAAAAATCTAACATTGTCATATTGATTACCAGTTTAATATTTAACAAATGCCATTAGCTTAGGTTAGCTTTGTCAGTCACAGTGGTCAGTCTTTGGAATAGATGCTTCAGACACACAAGTCAGACAGCTGATTCTAAAGATAAGAAACTATTATGAACAACCTTCTCTCAAGCCTCATCAACTAAACCATCCGTAAACCTTTTGGTGTCTTTAGCTTTACAGTACTATGTACCACAAATACCAGAACGTACAGCTAATGAAGAGGCTGGCCTATTCCTGACCGCGACACCTATTCAGCAACTCAAACCCCAAACCATCAGCAGACAGTAGTTCAAACATAACTTTACATAACTGTCAAACATTCATGTAACGTGTTTCCCCTTCCATCAGATGTAACGTAGTGATGAGGAGGAACCCCCAGTTAATTTCTAATGAATTCTTATTCGAGGGCTCAAAAAAATTACATCGTGTGTCCACATTTATCCAAGCCTAAATTAGAAATGTTTCTACTAAAATAAAATAAGTACGTGTGCATCATATTCAAGGCTTCCATTATGGACTCCATGCTTACTTCAATCAAGGAGGTTTTTGTCTCTGTTTAGTGATGGTTTGTCAGCAAGGCTGCGTAAAAACTACTGAATTTATTTCGATGACATTTGGTGGGATGACGGGTTTTCATCTCAACAAAAAGGACAATGAAATGCTGCATTTTTCTCTATTTTCTGAATTATGTAGTCAGTCTACATGTTTGCAATTTGCAATCTTGCTTGCAATTTCATAATCCAAATTACATTCCCATCTCTCCAGTTTAAATAGGCCTGACATCCCAGTCTCCAGACCAAAGTCTTGGCCAAAATCGTGATTCATCATCAACCACTTATCTGAATCTGGGTCACAGGTTTACGCTGGAGCCTATCCCGCCCGGATACAGGCGAGAGACGGGGTGCACGTTGAATGAGATGCCAGTGTATTTTCTAACTGGCCTCACAATATTCAGTTATAATGGTTTTATTAATCACAGTGCCACAAAAGAAAACCACATTTAATTCAGCAAACAAAAAAACTGTCAGGGTAAAATATAAAATAGACTATAGACTTTCATGCATTTAAGAAATTCACCGTACAGTATGAGATGATTAAAGGGATGAATCGACTTCAGTGGATCTCTTACAAAATTCATTTAATTTCTCTTTGAAGAGGATGAAAGAAATAAAAAAAGTCGACACAATTCAGAAAAGATGACATGGCCATTAAGATGATTTATGATTCAGTCATTCAATTTTCTGCTTTATTGAGCATGTCTCTTGGCTTGGCGTTACAGAAGCCACCTATGACAATTTGGCCAGCGTTTACATTTTATGAATTTTGACATTTATCTCGACGTTACATAAGAAAAGGTCACAGCCGTCAAGCATTGCCTCTACTTTCTGTTTAGCACGGCAAATTATATTACACCGTACAATGAACTTGTTCGACTCGCATAGCCTCTCGGCCGGATGCTGCCTCCGGTTTTCTTGTGAAGATGTTGTTTAACGTGATGAAATCTCCGTCTGCTCATTGAGAACACGTCACTGTCACTGAGGTTGAGCCTGTTGCTCTAAACCAGGGGAAATTACATCAGTCTGTCACCTCCAGCAAACTTTTCTTCACGGATTATTTGTAATGCCTTTGAAGTGATGCATCACTCTGTAATTAGTGACTCCCGTGCATCGGAGCTATTTACATGTATGGCTGAATACAGTATATAAGGCCAATAGATGAGTACATAAAGTGCTCAAATTGGATTACGTTTCCATGCTTACAGATGAGCAACTGTCTGATCGACTACTTCAGTGCTTTCCACTGGTGTAAGTGTTCAATGTGTTCAGCAGGGAGTGTCGGTATCAGCGCTCCTCTGATTGTGAGTGTGTGTGAATGTATACACAGCAGCGTAGACTCCAATGTACATACCAGCAGGACAGGCGCCTTCTGACATAATAAGTACTTCAGACTGCTGCTTGCAGGCATCTCTGCGCAGGAAGCACTCGTTCTGGTAGTTCTGATTGTTGGAGCCGCACACTGGGGCATAGTCATTGTTGCACTGCAGAGGGAAGAAGGGGAAACAGCAGGAAACAGGTGAGCATAGAGAGCTGAGGCAGTAATCTAACACAAGAGATATGTGTCAGTGGAAGGGTGAGTTAGAATCTACACGGAAGGACTGGTTTTCAACCCATTCGTATTCCTACATACCCTAAAGTAACCCTTTTGAATAGAGTAAGATTCTCAAACAAACGGAATTCACAAATAAAACATGATTGAACATCATGTATTTGAAAATGAAAAGTACAACACAATAAAAAAGCAGCTGTTTGAAACTCAAGACTCAGGAACCTTCAAAAGACCTCTGTGTTGAAATGACACCAGAGCATCTTCTCATTTGAATTCATCCAGCTTCCATTTCCTTGTTTTAATCAGAGACTTAAGTTTGTTTGATGGTGGGGATTGAATGTGTGTTATAAAACCAAACAGAAATAAATTGCTCATTGGAATGCAGAGACGAGCTGTTGATTCAAAGTCCCTGTAATACCGACACCATCAGGACTGCTTTCAGCGTAAATGAAATAGGTTAAATGGTATATATGAATGAGAAACTGCACAATTGGTTCAAATAGGGTATAACTGAATTAACCTTAGTGTGTCTGCCCTTTAACAATGAAATGAAACAATGATAATATGTCATAATGTTTCAAGAATTCAGGAAAGATGAATGTTAAATATTTATTGTCGGTCAAATGATGCGTACATTTAGCTAACCTTGGACTGATATCCCTGATTAGAGCCACGCGTAATAGTATAATAAATAAGTTGTACAATTAGAACAGCCAATTCTCAGTGTGTCATTGTGACCATAATAATTAAATCATGCGGAAAATAATGGATTCTTTTCTTCCAAAGCTTCAACAAATTTCATTGCAGATTTAAAAAAAATCCTTAAGTCAAGTGTCGAGGAAAAAATAGCACCGTCATTCATCAACGGGTATCCTAATTCAGTTTTGAAGAGCGTTCAGATACACACCTCGTCGGCACTTAATCTGATTATTAATCTGAGAGCCTGTCAATTAAGCAAGGTGCTGAAAATATATTTTCTGACTCAGCTTCTTACATTTTTAACCATTTCGTGTAAGTTCAGACACTCTCAAAGGGGAGATGATTGTGGGTCGTGGTCTAAACTTGTGAGTCTAAATTGGTGACAGCTGGCTCCAGCAACCCCCTTGACCCTCGAAGGGGGAAGAAGCTGGTAAGAAGACAGATGAATTAATGAATGAACATTTTAATCTGATGAAATGCGAAAAAGTTTTCACTCGTCTTTGCTGTTGCTCAATTCTTCACCTCATTTCATTTTATTTTGGCATCAGTGCTTTTCTGCACACTTTCTTTTCCTCGGACATCCTCATGATGCATGTATCTCCAAACAAACGGCAGCGTTAGCAGCTGCTCACCTCTGTTGTAGCTCCACTGGACCAGCTGCAGGTTAAGTGACTTGCTCAAGGACACCGAGCCCCGCGATAGAACATTACTCATTCATTTCCCCACATGGGTTGTTGGCTGTGGAGCAACTCTAGATTTTTCACATGACTGATGACAACAAAGCGCCGGGTCTTAGTTTTCTGTTATTTTTCCATAGAGGAAAGATACTCTTTTGATTTGATATTGATTTGCCTGTGCTACACTGCAGGAATAACAACAGTGATTATTCAATTGAGAAATACTCCGATGTATTCCCTGAAGAAGAAAACGGCTATGAGAAGGTCCAGAGAAACGTATTGGCGTAGTCAAGGCCCGTAATCGGGTGATTTTTAAAGGACTAAAAAATGGGAGAAATGTCTGGTTGTTGGGTGTGACATCACAAGGAGGAGGGGAGCTCTGTTCTTCTTGAACACCTCCACCTCCCAATGCTCTCGCACAACTTCCCACGTTCCTCACAATAAAGGACACAAAGCTCCGCACTTGCCGAAGAGGCTCTCGTCACTCCAACCATTCAATTTACGGCTGAAATCAAAGCTGTTAAAACTGTACCACTCATTTCAAATGTCCATTTAGCCAATCTCTTCAGTGTTTATTTTATTTTGTTGGAACACACTGGATCATTAAAAAGTGATTTAAGTGACACTGCAGTGCGGTAGCACAAGAGTTACTGCTCATCTGGTTAACGGGCTGCATTTATGAGCAGCTGTTGCTATAACTTGTGGTTGTATAGGGGAGATGGGAATGAACATAACATTAAAGCCAACAGGACACAGGCCGCAGTTTACTGTATTTACATCACTGCTAATAATAAAGAAAAGAGGGGAAGAGATTGTCTCTCTGCTGCAATCCCAACCCAAACATGTCGTTCTTGTGCGGAATAACAAGGACTAGTTTGTAGTTGAAATCAATCTGTAGATAAATACAGCCAAAAAAGCTCACCTAACATTTACACATCGTACACGTCATTAAGATTTCTTCGACAAATCTTAATAACTGACACTAACAGCATCGATCCATGGCTTGACTGTACACTAGAACTCCTCTTTCTTTTCAACAAGAAAAGGTCATAAAGTAATTGAACCAAGAATGTTCAGCATAAGGTTTCTGAGAAAGTGAGTACAACCTGGCTGTAAACATTTCACTATTTCATGCTTGCTCAGTCGTGTAACAACCAAAAGAGAAAACTCTGTAAAACCAGAATGAGGGTTAAGAGGTCAAACCACTACCAACAAGGTCACCGGGCTTCTCTTCTGTGGCATACAAACATGTCACCACGTGGGGATATTCTCAAAAGTGGAATGTGTGTCTGTGAGATGCAGGATGTGCTCCCCAGTGAACCGGAATCATTGAGTCATCTCAACTGAAAACACAGCATACACAAAAGGTATGCGTGTGTTTATGGATATCAATATATATTTCTTTTATAAATCTCTTGGGTTGAAAGAACAACTGGAACATATGTAGAAAGTGAAGGTCAACGTGGTCCCAGTGGTAGTGGGAGCACCTGGGGATGTGACCCCCAAACAGGGAGAGTGGCTCCAGCAGATTCCTGGAACAACATCTGAAGCCTCAGTCCGGGAGCTCAGCCCTAGGAACAGCTAAGAACCCTCAGACGCCCAGGCCTCTGGTAGAGGGCCCCAGCTTGAGGATAGAGATACCACCCTTCGAGGATGAGAGGGACATTTATTTAATTCTTAGTGCAGGAGGAGGGACCAACCCTAAAGGAATCCTAAATAAAACAGGTCCTGGTCTCATGGTTCAGATCCGCTCTGTCCTGACACCAAGTTTCTCAAGGTAGGTCAGCAAAAAGAGCGAGAGATCTTTACACAAAGTACCTGAACACAGTGGTGGAACACACATCAACTGCTTGTTTTAAAATTTAGCTGGCTCAATGTGGATGTAATTTACAGCACACAGACAAACAGGGTCTGATGGCCGCAGGAGAAGCACAGAAATAACCATGCCATCGATTCCAGGGCCCCGGAGCATTCTAATGATCCAAGTGTGAATGTCGCTTTTTACCAACTGTGGGGAAAGAGATGATAGAATAGACTTAAAGGAAAAAAGAGGAAGGGAATAGGAGGGGAAGAACCCGCACGCTGGCTCTTGATCAAAGGGATTGGGATGCAGCAAAGAAAGAGGCTGCACAGAAGACGGGCGCTAAACTTAAGTGAGATTGGGCTCGGGGCGAGAAGTCGGTAGAAATAGATGAGAGTGAGACAGAGGGAGACGGAGAGGTAAAAAGTAAAGGAAGACGTGGACGTGAGATGCAGACAGAGGGAACGAGAGTGGAGGAGAAGGAGCCCTGGCTCAACAAAAATTGCCACGATAAAAAAGAACCAAAGCGCCCGAAGACACCAAGGCAAAAAAAAAAAAGAACATCAAAAAATAAAATAAAATAGAAGAATGGGAAGACGAAATGGGGACATGGATAGAGAGACGGAGAGGAATAGAAAATCCCCTCAAAGGAGAACGAGAGAGAATGAAAAAATGGCAAGTCCACAAAGGCGCTTACTGGAATAGCTTACCGCAGGGCCAGTGCTGTTTTGTCTTCCTCTATTCTTCCTCTCCGTGTCCTCCCCCTCCTTTCCCTCACCCTCACACTCTCCCATCTGGCTCAGGCTGTTCTTAACCTGGAGATTCTCACTTTATGCCAGGCGTGATGCAACTGAAGGGAACGGTGCCCGGCACAACCCTACGGGTGTCTTGTTGTCCGTGAAAATGACTCCCACCCCATCTCTTCATCATCTCCAGCATTTGTCTGCTGACCCTTTGGGGAGAAGAGGAGTGATGAGGGGACGGGTGATGCTCAACTTGTCACTGCCACAGCAAATGGCGTAAGATTAGAGATGCCTCCACTTTTTTGAAGGTTGTTGGTTCAATACCCCAGCTTGGTCTCATCGCTGTGAGTGTGTTAGTGCTCTGTAGCCTCTATGTGTGAATGGGTCCCTGCCGGTTTTCGTTCTAGAGCAGGAAGATGCTGTACAATAACCCCTTTATCAAAGGAAATATGGTGTTTTGCAGTTGAAGAAGTTCATCACAATCAGATGTGATGAACCTTTTTCAGATGTGTGGACAAACACACAAACAGAGGCCACGTTGTTGACAGAAGTAATACTGTTTGTGCAACCATGGGTTGAAAATGTTTTTTGAGATCAGTTTCTTTAATAGCTTCAGCACTTCCAATACAGATATGATATTGCAAAGTATTGATTTGATGCTACGTTTGACAACCTTACTGCGGCAGGTGATTTAAACTTCCCAGACAATCACTGTTATCCATCCACTGAGCCTCATGATGCTGGAGGATTGAAGCGTCTTCTCACAGCCCAGACGATACTAAATGACACCTGCAGATGAAACCCGTATATATGATTTTTTGAATATTTTTTTTGTTGCATGTCATTTTGTCACACAACTTGTGATGTCAATGAAAAAATGAATTAACCTGGAGTCCTATCAACCGCCTCTTGAACATGGAATAAGACAGACAATGCATTAAACACTGCACCAGTCTGTCAGATGATCTTTACCCAGGGAGGAGGGACCTTGAAATTTCCCTGCCAGGCTCTCATTTACTCAACTCCCTTGACGTGAACAACAAAGAGAGTGAGCTGAGGTCGTGCTTTCAAACTTTCTATCTGACTTCACACAGAACTCCTCGACACAGCACTAGACTGTATTAGAGGCAACAGCTCTCTTTGGTATAGGCGTCACAGCGTGGCAGCTCCCATGTCTAGATAACTGATGGGGGTGTCGTGTAGGCAGTCTGAAAATATAAGCTTCATCAGCTGTTGCACTGTACAGTCAGCCCAGATGACTTGTCAGCAAAATGTAAATGAAGCAAAAGAAAAAAGAAAAAAAAACTAAGATGTGTCTTTAAAGGACTGGGCCATCTCGAGTAAAGGTGGACAGGAGGAGAAGTACAGTATGATAATGAGAGGGGGTGAATGAGACAGAAGGTGAGAACACTTGATCCTCCACAACTCTCTGTAGACAGGAGAGTGTGTGCTGTGGACCAGGACCATATGGCATGGCCTTATGCGCCCGCTGGCTTGGGCTTTGCAAAAGTCCCAGACATCGTCCCACACCTCTCCTGTGAAAAAACCTGCAGGGTCCTGTGGCGTCTAGACCAATACCACAGCCGCGGTACCGACGGTCCACTGTAAGCTGGTTTTGTCTGCATATCAGTTCGTCACAGGACACATGACACACGTGTGCAGATGAACTGCATTGCTGTTGACTGTGTTTTATCAACAGTGTATTTGCAGAATCTTCAATGTATTTAAGCTAAATTTTACTCTTCCTCCACGCTGAATATTCCCTCCTGCCTATTCTTACTCGGTCTCCAGACGTCTAGTTTCTACAAACCTCCTGCAGGGGCTGCTATGGTTCTGCCTTCCCCCTTCATCTCAGTTCCAAAGGTTAAACTTCAGGATTTCAGCCAGGACCTGTTGTCTGTCTACCTGCCTGGGATCTGTGCATCATCCCCTGCAGAAAAGACACACAACAAGCAATGCCTCCACCTTTTGAACAACTGTGCACAAAATGACGTATCTGTACCATCCCAGGTCTAAACACATTTTTATCCACTACAGCAGTTCCCGATGTTGAGTTCAACAAGCATTCAGCAAGATGGCCAGGGTGCAAAGTGGGAGGAGGCTGGGTGGTTGATGATTGGGGTGAATTGCAACTGAAAAAAGCAGGTATGGGGGGGGGCACACATGCAGAAAGGGAGGGGGGTGAAGAGGGTGTCAGGGATAGAGTAGAAGAGATGGCAAGGAGAAAGTGTAAAGGATGGAGGAAGAATGAGATTTAAAGGTGAAAAATTGCAGGTGGTTGAAGCGGAAGGATGATAGGAATGACAGGAATGAGGAGAACAATGTGGTGAGAAGGGATATGCACAGTAGGCACCACATCAGAGGAAACCGTACGAGTAGGGGAGACAAAGGAGAGGGGCGATATGAAGTGAAGGCGAGTGCATGCATCAGTGCCTGACTATGTAGTGGAAAAGGAACATGCCAATTTGATGGGGGAGAGCTCTGCAATATGCAGCAAGAACAAACATGACAGGACATCAGCATCAATAAACAAAAAATAAAAAAATAAAAAATAGAAGCCACAAACTGACTCGTCCAACCATCCAGTGGAACTCCACTCAACCCAGACTCAAGAATCGGTGCATATGATCATCATTTCAAGCAATGAACTGGCAGGAATTTGCACATCTTGAGGTTGAAGTCACCTAGATCTATACAAGAGCCATTTTACAGCAAGTCTCACTCTAGTGTGAGATGGAGGTGTATAAAATGATGACCTTCAGATGTGAAGTGAAACACAGAATGGACTGCAACAGGTTTGCATATGTAAAATGTTCTTACCATGAATCAAATACTCACTTGTATAAAAATTCATCTTCTTTGAGAAAAAGACTTGGTGTGAGGTAAAATTTAAAACTAGCATTCCACAAAAACTAACATTTACACGTCATATATGTTTAAAAAAACACCTCTAAGTAGATAAATAAGCAAGTTAAAATTTTTTAATTATATGCTGTGTAATTTCCAAGACCAGCTTTGTTCATTTTGCCTGGCTTAGACATTATTGCCTTGGATTAATTTAGACTGTGAGGCTGGCACTAAAATCTCATAACAATATCCATGTATCGATAAACAGTAAACCTGTAGTGTGTGGAGCCGTTACATTAAAGTTCATAGAGTTACATTCCTCTCTGCGGAGGCTGTGCTGAAACACATTGATCTGAAATGGACTGAACACAATGTCAGTGTGACGGTGTCACTGTGGTGCATTAAACTAGCAGGAGAAGAGAGGGAGCACCTGCACCACTAGATGAGACTGATTAAAACATTCTGGAGTTTTAAGACGAGGGATAACGGTACAGATGTTTCAGCACTTTCTTTTTATCTGAGCTCGGATGGGGATCACCTAAACCAATAAGTTCATCCGACATGGTGAAGTCTGCATCTAAATGAGATAAGTGGGCATATTGTCAAAACACATTATTTTAGTCTAAGAATATGTTAACACTTCTAAATATTCTAAATATAATGGTCAAAAGTTGTCAGAATGTATTCCTTGTTTTATTGCTTAAGCCATTTATGGAGAATATGAAATGTTTGTCGGTCTTACATGTGGCAGTTCGGCCACCCCGTGGTGCTTTGCAGGAGTCATGTTGATTGATTGACAGGCTAACTTTAACGGCCTGCTGTGAAATCCTGAATATACTGCATTCATAATTTAGCACTGAGTATACTGCTGTATAATACAACACTTCAATACAAAGCGTATTCTAATGAACTTGTGTCCTTTGCGTTTGGCTGGTGATAGATGCTTATGTCCTGATACATTGGGTGGAATGATGGTTTCATCTCGACAGAGGGAGTTGGTCCTTTTCCAGCCACTGTCATGTTTTTACAGTTTCACAAACCAAACACAGGTTGGGTCAAGGAGTAACATGAGCAGGAGAAGCTACGTAAATCCTAACATTAAGCTTTCACAGATTACTGTGCTTTAAAATGAGGCACCAGTGGGCCAAAGTTGAAGAAGTACCTGAATTACCCAAACCTATGACGAGGTGCATACTGCAAAATCCCTGAAGTATTCCTGAGCTATTTATGGCCAATGGAGCATGTGTAAGTTGATATACTGTATTTTGGTGATTGTTTACTTCATACTATTACAATCATCGCATCTGTCAATAGACAAAATGACCCATTTTACCCTGACATGTGAATACGACCTCAATATATCTGACCTCAGCAATACAGACATAAATCTATACTATTTCTGCCAAGGCTTGATGGTTCTGCATTGTGTGCCTCTGGTGTGCTGTTGTGCTGTGACAACACTTATTTTCTTGTCTACCTTTATATAGAGGAAGAATCTCAATAATGAGATGTGTTTGTCTTTGAATAAAGATATTTATCAGTATGCACAACAGGGTGAAACAGATATAGATGACTGAATAGGAAGGAGTACTCCATGAGGTGTAACAGGGGAACATACTGTACCTGCAGCCTCAAACTCACAGCGGCAATGGATGGTCACTGTCAACCAATGCCTTCATCCATAAGAGTGTGGACACAGCAGTCAGTCCAGATTCAGGACCATCCCATTCCCTATAATATCAGGTTCACATTCCCTGAACCCAGTCTCGCTCCTGATGTCAAGCATGATGTGACAATTTTAAAATCACGATTTGGCTTATACTTCCTATATTAAGACTCACATTACCATAATTGGGGTTCCCTGTTGAAGCTGCTGCCCCCACGACCTGACTCCAGAAGAGCAGAAGAAGATTAATGGATGGATTAGCATAATGTTACTGACTACCACTGACGAATCTACTTTTCTTACCAAAACACAGAGTGGAATGACATTGCAGATTTTGCAATAAATTCAAAGCAGTTTTTAAAAAAAAAAATTGGAAATCCATGAGTGAACTTTTCAAGTCACAGTTGGTACAAACTGATTGTCCAGTTTTGTGATGCTAAAGCACTCACTTTAAAACATAATAGGCAAACACCCAATGACAAAGACAAAAAATGACCACTTTCAATCACACACTCACGTCTGGCTCCGGACGTAAACACACACAATGTCCTTCGTGCTATGCATGTCAAAAAAGGCCTGAACATATTACTGAGAGATAGATATGAGAATTGAAAAGGTAGAAAATAAGAAGCTATGGCATCAAATTCTACACCTAAGGGCTTTTTCCCATCACTGCATGTTTTACTATGGTGACATCATTGATTCTGAGCTGCCTATACACTCACACTGTGTTATATCACATCAACTAACAGAAGCTCCAACCTGGCAATTATTGATAATACAAGAAAGGCTCAGGCGAGGTTACGAAGAAACACACGAGTCCTAAAATAATGACGGAGTTTAGCGACCATTAAGGTCATGGTATGACTGGTTCAGTCAGACAAATATAGGCCTGCTGTGCTAGCATAGGAGGCCCATGTCTCCTACTCCCTGAGAAGGACTTAAGTCAAGTACTCATAATGTCACAGCCTTCCTGTCGGCTGCAGTCATCCCAGGACACCACTGATATGGACTTACATCGAGGTCAAAATCCCAACCTCATACCTCACCGTGTCATTACTAAGTAGCCTAATGCTAATGCTCCAGCTAAAAATACATTTACTCCCATTATCACTTCATTACGGGTTCATACCAGGTTACCCTTACAACTGGTGGGCGGCCATAATTAACAGAGTGGATACAAATAAACATGTAAACTGCACAACATAGTTATGAACCCTCAACAAAATTGGAAAATACATGTCAACATGGATAACTGCCAATGCCGGCTGCTTTAGTTGAATTGGTTTGTGACTTATTCTATCTTTCCTGTAAGACAATGTTTTATATTTTGGCTCATTTGGGAAACACTGAAGAGACTAAAATGACTCATAAGCAGGACTGATGGTACTTACTCAATTCATCGTGTCAGATTTATCAGCATCAGAAACAATTTACATTTTATATGTTTTTACTCACAGCACAGACTACTTGATTGAATGGTTTTGCTATAAAATACAAAATTATATGGTTTATTATACTCATGCATGTATGAATATTAATTTGAATGTCCACCAGAGACAGTTGCAGCATTGATGAGTTAGCTTAATAGCTGATTCCTGTCTCAACTAGCAAAGTTGATCAATATTTTCATTCTGTGTGTCTGCTTTGTTTACAACCTGGAGGTAAACAGCAATTACACTTGTACTTCCAGCCATGCTGCTAATGTTATGCCATTACTGTCAAGATAACTGTTGACATGTCCAGTTTCCCTTCAGATTGTACTGTATATCTCAGTCAAGAAAATTTCAACCCCACAAAACCCCTGTTGGCTCCACTGGTATGAATCAGCTCTCAATATTTTAATTCAATTTTATACTGTTTAGATTTTATTTTATACTGTTTATATTTTAATACTGTAATATTTTTAAATATTATACTGTTTATATTTTAGTTATAGTTTAGTATATAAGTCCTGTTAGTGCTGCATGTCTTGTGGTATGTCCTGTGATGTCAGTGTTTCTTTTTCTCCTGGTGTTTATCCAGTATTATTTGTTATTTAATGCCTGAGCAGTGGATATATACAATTTCCTCCGGGATTATTAAAGTATCTATCTATCTATCTATCTATCTATCTATCTATCTATCTATCTATCTATCTATCTATCTATCTATCTATCTATCTATCTATCTATCTATCTATCTATCTATCTATCTATCTATCTATCTATCTATCTATCTCAATATTACATAAGATACACTCAAACATGCAAACACATGCAGAGCTGGTAGGATGAGCCCCAATCTCTGCACCTATACAGAAGCCCCAGGAGTACAGGCACCTAGAAGAATGCAATAACAATAAATGTAACAAAAGTAGATGACAATGAAAACTTATAAGGAGATAACACAAAGGAATGACATGTGACACAAAAATAGTATGGGAAATAACATCTTAAACTTGAATGCACATCTCCAAAGAACAATAATGAAGGTCTGTCCCCGATCCTTTTAAATACAGAGTCAGTGACTCAGAGCTGCTGAAAAGGGATTTCATTCAGCTTAAGGACACTCTTAGGAATCTTTCTGTGCTAGCATCTAGGACTCTACTCCAACATAAAACAGAGGTATGAAATGCTCTGCCACACCGCAATCCCTTCATTGGCATGCATGACATATAGAAGGAATTTCAACGACAACGTTGACATTTTATGGGGTCACAAAAAATGTTTCAAGAGTATGAATCCACTGATCCCACCTGGGTGGTGCAACATCGAAATTATGGTCTTCAAATCTGTCCTTTGACATATTTGAATGTATCCAGACTCAACTGAGAGGAGAAACAGAATCATATGGATTTGAGAGCAAACCTGACACATCAATGAAGTACAGCTAAAGAAGCAGAAGAGGGACTGGAGTCATCCTTTTCCACCTGTTGCAGTCTCCTCCTGTGAGATTATTAGGCATAACTTATATATACTGTATCACAGATTGTCATATTGAGCCCCTGTTCTCTTGTATCTCTGTGCTCTTTGGTTTTAATGGAGTTAATAGACGTCTTGTTAAATCAGAGAGATAAAATATAATAACGTCATGAGTGTTTACATGTAATACATTTAATGTTAGCAACAAAAGAAAATTTAAGTTGTTCATCCAGCGTACAGAAAAATTTCTAGTTATGGTCTTAAAATCCACAGAGAGGTAACAGTGGATGGATGGTTCATAGAAACATTGGATGTTGACAAAAATACGGAATCTTAATTATTACAGTAGTAGATCATGTCTGAAATCATAAGACGCTATTCCAGACATTGACTCAATGCCATCAGATCAGAAAATACAAAAACTTCTCATCTGTACATTTTGTTCCTTTACTCAAGTTAGGTTTAGGGTTATATTTTCCCATGTTAAATGATTACTGTAAATACTACATTAAAAGGCTTTGGGCTTAAATCCAGGCAGATACAAGATACCTTTAAAGAAACAACTTAGCTTTGCAAGATATGGTATTTCTTCCCCTCTATTTACAAAAAAAAATCCCTGAGCCAACATGCCAATGTTTGGTGTTCAGACTTGGCAAAGGTATGGACCCCACATGGTGCCAATACTAGCTTTAAATTGTTGTTTTATAACTCTAATGTTTCCCCGTGGTGTTAACAGAGATAGTATATACAGTATGCCAATGTATATACGGATTATATTTATAACAGCAGATCCAATCGCATTCATCATCTTCAGAAGAGACTTCATTTCCCTTACACATCAAAAAATGTGCAAAATATTTTCGGGAGGAAGTTAGCATAATATCTAGTGGCTAAACCTTATAAGACACATAATTTCCTAAGGAATAAATAAAGTATACACCCATCTATCTACTCCTCAAAATGAGGTGGACTGGACAACTGAGCCGGATAAAGTTAACCAAAAGGTTAAGAAGAATTTTTTTCTTAATAAAAAAGATAAATGTGCTTCAGGAGCATACCTGACAGGACCTGTCATACAAGCTTTAAGTATATCTACACAGCCATGTATTAGTATGGATAACACTGGCAGGAGAAAGATGAGCTGTACACAAAATGCTACACTAAGGCTTAAACCTGTTCCGTTTGTTCCATTGTCTGAAAAGGCAAAAGAGACGTCTTGACTAATAACAGTGTGAGGAGAATGAGCGACAGTTTAAGTGTCTAACAAACAACGATGATCCACTGTTTATGGTAGTGATCACAATGTGCAATTTACAAAGGCCACATATTTGATCATCATAACAAGCAAAGTGAAGAAATAGACACACACACACATGAAAACACACACACACACATGAAAACACACACACGTGTACAGAAAACAGTCACATGGAGCAGTCAGTTAGCTGCACTGGAGAGCTAACAAGAGTGAATTGTGTGTAAATGTGAGATGGTGTAGCCTCTGCTTCAGGGACTCGGTGTGCAGTGTGTGTTATCACTGATTTGCTGCAGATACACGATTGTCTTTCCCAACCACATATCGGTTTATACCAGTTTCTGCGGGGCATGTGCTACAAATACAAGAAAAAATAATAAATCAATACAAATTACTTTATTATTCAACGGGACCAAACGTCTTTCTTCTGTCTCCTGTTGTTGCTATATCTCTAACTCATACGCATACTGACTCTCACTAATTCTCTGCAAAATGACAAGAGGAAGAGGAAAATCGGAAGATACTCTAGATCAGATTGTCTCTTCTATGAAAGAGTTAAAGAGCGAGTTAAAGAGCGACTCTGATAAGTTAAGGGGTGACTTTGATAAAAAGTTGGAAAAAAAGCTAAAAAAAAATGCAGAAAGACAGCTGAACAAGAACTAAGAACTGTTGTTTTAGAACAGGGACATAAAAAATGGAAGATTTGGAACAAAGCATTCGTATGAATGATGTCATCATCACAGGCATCAAAATCAAGCTGAGGAATTATGCACATGCTGTGGCCAGAGGAGAGGGACCTGAGGAACAAGTAGTTTCTCAACTGAGGGATCTGGAAAAAACTCTAGATCTGGACCAGATTGAGACGTGTTACCCACTACCATCTGGAGGTAGGAGACCACCTGCAGTGCTGATAAAATTCAACTATCGTAAACACAAAATGATTCTTCTGAAACAAGGCTTCAAACTGAAAGGAAAAATGTCTACATTAATGAGAATCTCACTAAAAAGAATGCTGATATCGCTAAAAAAGCTCGACAACTGAAGAAGAATGGACTGATGGACAACACCTGGACCAACACCTGGACCAACACCTGGACCAACACCTGGACCAACAACTGCAGGATATTTATCAAAACAGATGAAAACGATGGTGACTAGGAGTGCACAGGAGTTGGTGTAATACGAGCAATAAAGACGGACAAGAGTTGTTACTACACCACAGATCAATACAACAGAATCACTTCAATAATGGGAGCTCTACAACAATGATGGGCACATCAAGTATTACATGGAATACGGTATTGAAAAACCATTCGACATCATCAATGTTAAAAACATGGATTAATGAACCAAAAATGTGGAATTCTGCCTGGAGGGATAACATTAAGTTTGAGACTTTAAAGAGCATGTTGATATCTTTTGACACTATACAGTCAACCCTCGGTTTTCGAACATAATCCGTTCCAGCAGGCTGTTCGAAAAGTGAGTTGTACGACATCCGAAACTATTTTATCCATTATAATTAATGTAAATAATTTTAATCTGTTCCAAGTCTAAAAAACACCTTTTTCTAAGTTTTTTTTTTTTTTTTTACTGTTTTACACCATAAACTGCACTGTATACTGTTTACCATAAATAAAAAAGGGTAGAAATAGACGCTGTGTTTTATTTTAATAAAAGATATCCTATCGAACTTTGAACACGAATGCGCTACGGAGGAAGCATCCTGGGCAGTTCGCTCGGCTCCCGAGTGAGTCGCGTTCAGGAACACTCGGCTTCTTTCGGTTTGGTCGAGAGACGAATTTTGGTCGAGTTCAGAGACGTACAAATCTCGGATTTTCTGGTCGAAAACCGATTTGGTCCAGAACAGAGGCGTTCGTAAACCGAGGTTTGACTGTAATAGCATTAGTAAGTGTTAAAGTGTCTGTAACAAACTGGTGAATTCTTGGATAAACAGACTGTCTGCTGAAAGAGCTGAAGGTGATCATGATGTTCTTGTGAAGAACACTGGCAAGGTCACCTTCTTCTTTTTCTCTATCTGTGATGTGAACAAACCTTGTGTTTAAGGAAGAATGTAAACATGTCATGTTCTATGTTATATCTGGGACAAGGCTAATATCTGGAAGTGGATAAGAGTATGAACGTCTGTTAAAATTCAATGGATGAACTGGTTGAAAACATTTACTGTCTGAGTTGTTGACGACATGTTGTAATGAGAGAGATGTTTGTCGATTCTGGGGGAATTTCACAAGCCTATTGGCTTCAACCCGTTCTACCTGAGTGGTTTAGGTGTGACGTTTGCTATATTAAAATGTCCGAAAAAAACCCAAACCTATATAAATAAATTATACTGCTGTCGAAAATGTTAACGCACTGATGTAGTACCCTTTAGTGCATAATTGATGCAAATGTGAATTGATGATAATAATTATAATAAAAAAAACAATAATTTTAAGAACAATCTCTGAAGTTACAAATTCATATTTGTTCTCTTATTTCAGTACCTGACCTTCCAGGCATTAATTTTTCAAAGAAAATATCACAGTTCTGTGAATAGCATGGATTTCATAATAACTGTGATGCTTGAAATATAATTGTAAAGCCTTTTCATCACATTATCAGCGACAACATATAATTTCAAACTCACATATACACATCCAGATACAGTAATCACCATACAATGAGTCCATAGTCTGTTATAGAAGGATATGACCAATCCTGTCCTCATACATGGAAATCAAGAGAAGAAAGATGACGGGAAAGGTGTTGTAGCTGGGATCAGAGAGAAAGATGGAATTGGAAATAAGAATAAATGAGGGCTTGTAGATAAAAGAAAAAAAGCTGTTTGAAAATAAGAAGGGGGACATGTCTTGTATGGATGATAGCTACGACACAGTCGGGATTTTCAAGGATACATATGTAGTAAGAAAGTTTGTAGCAGGAAAACTATAATTGAATGTGTCTCAAAGCATCACTGAGATAGCATGCCCAAGATTTGTGTATTCGGAGATTGGAACTGGGTGACTTGTTTTCCTCTTGGATCCACAGTAAAGAGGAGAGGACAGGAATGTGGCGTACAGCTGTCAGTAAAGGCCTAATCAATTTGAAGGATTCAGAGAGAAAAATGAAACGTGTCAGAGCAAAAACAACAGGACTAGGAAAGAAATGGAGCTAGTACGAATCTCTGCATGGACAATAAAGCATTTTTTGGCAGCTAATTCAATTGTGTTGCTGAAATACAAGGAAAATCACAAAGTATTAAGGGGTTACTGGAAAACAGGAAACTTTTGGACTTAAAAATATGTGGAAAAAGTGACAGTACTATGGAAAGGGTCTGTACCAATTCAAACGCCTGTCGTATAATGTAAACCCTTCTCTGGTCTAGACAATGACAGAAGTACTTATTTTATTGAAGTACTACAATGACGGGAAAATATAAACGTTATAAAAGAGAAGACACAAGTATGAAACTGTGGTCACCAGTCAATAATCCAATCTGAGAGAAGGACATTCATCAGGAGGCTTGTTGCTGCTCTGTACCTTAATGAAGAGTGTTTCACTGTGATGACGGAGCGGGACAAGAGAGGGTCCAGCTAAAGCCTGCCTGCCGTGACAGAGCATGTACAAAACGGTTCAGTCTATTTACTACCACTGCTGGACATGATGTACAACAAATACAGATTGCATGTTTATTTTAATATATACATTTTTCTTTCTGACCAATACTTCAAGTGTGCTACATTTCCTTTGCAGCATCTATCCCTAAAAAAACTATCTACCCATAGTCATTGGCCAAGAAAACCTTGAGCTGGTTTGACATTTCACAGCCTGTTCCACCATTATGTCTACATCTACAGAACGTGTGTATTACCAACATCATCCCCTGTGTGTTTACACACTGTGGTGAGTTAACACATTTAAACGTAAAAAGCTACCTTATAATGGTGAATTCAGTTTAGACATGATTAACAAGATACCAATTAGGCTTTAGCTATATGGCGATGGTGATCATCCAACCTTTGCGTAAACACATGCAAGAAGGAAAGAAATAAAAAATACAGACACATCCTTCATCCGCAGAGTCCTGACTGATAGCCTGATCCATTTCCTGCATCCATTAGAGGCGGCTCTAGATTATGCAATTCATCCCAAGGCTATCATCCACCTCTATCAATAATAAACATCTACGCAAATCTAGGGCTAGCCTCAGAGGACGGAGACAGCACCGCCCAGCACGTTCTACTTCTTGTGAAACGCTCTCTGCTCGGCCTGCTCCGTGTTAGCTTTTCACAAGACTAGTCTTCACTTTTTCCCGAGCCCCCCCCCAACACAATCTTTACTCATGCCCTCTCTCACTTATCAAAGATGCAGTTTTACGAGCTCTGACAGAGAGCCCCCAGTGCTCATGGTAAAGGCAGAGAGCACCTGTGGCTCATGACAAGAGGCCGACACTCCCGTCCAGGATTCCTCCACGTCCTGGATGCACCCTCGTCCTTTCCGTGTGCCGGTCCCATCATCGGATGAGTGGGGTCCTAATTAATGTGCTTGTTTTCCAAATTTCCAAAGGGACTAATTATTTTTGAATCATTCATACTGGGCTGTCTTTGGTTTTGGTTATTTTACCAGGTTTTCCAAATTAAATTGAGAGAAAATTAATATCATAAAATTCTGCGTATTTCCATCCTCTTCTGATCTCTGAATGTTGAGAGTTGCTAAACAGTGTTTGGCACAAACGCTCCAGTCAGGTTTTATGTGCAAATTAAAAAGGTGCCTAAAAGTAAGTGCATGGAAATTAATCTTGAGATACAATTCTGCGACTGCTGTCCTATCACATTACTATTTAAAACATTTCCAACAGGTTTTTTTTTTCCTGCCTCAGTCATACCAATTTACATAAGCTCCAGCATTAATTTCTGCATTTGTATTTATCACGCTCTAGTTGTCAATTTTATTTGGATTGTATTAAATAATTATGTACAAACGTTTTCAGTCATTAGTAAAGTTATAAATCATTAGCAAACCAGTTCATAGTGATTTGGTTTGCTTTCACAATTAGCCCAATGTGATCAAACAAATGATTTAATTCCATCCACTGATCAAGAATATTTGTGTTGATAATGTTACATGATCTTATTGGTACTTCATTCTTTTCTGTTGTGTAACTACCCTTTAGCGACAGAGAGTAGTTTAGTCAAGTATCGTAGAAATGCTGATTATTTGCCAGAAACATTCAATCACACAGGTACAGTTGTCAACAATAACAGGACATTTTGAATCAAATTAGTTTTCTGTGTCAACCTACATTAAAAATATTACCAAATCATAAAAGAGTTGCAGATTACTTACAGGTCTACAGGTGCTGAACTCGGTTTTAGTCCACCTTAGAAAAGCATTTCCACTAAAACCTAGATACTTAGACGATGTAGACGTCAGAGAAGACGAATGAAGAAACAACAATTGGTCCCTGAGGAGTGTCGTCACAGAGAAATGTGTTCCATGCCTGACACGGCGCTGAACTCCACAGACCACCTGGATTGAGGGGTGTCAACTTTGGCTGCGTAAGCTCATCTCCCATGATGCCTCCTTATGTTTACGGACACTTGGTCAACTCCTCACAGTGGAAGGAAATATGAAGAGAGAGTGTGCAGAAGCCAGGAAAGAGTGAGGACGAGCCACTCAGACAAATGAGGGAAAGAAAGAGACAGAGAGTAATGGAAGAGACAGGAGTTATTGTGAGAAAGGAAGATGCAGAGAGATAGAACAAGACCAGGAGGTGGCTGGCTTGTGCTTCTGCTCTTTAACTGCTTGGCAGTCTCCTCTTGATTAGGGCCTAGCTCTCCAGTCCCAGCGGAGTCTTCCCAGCCGAGTCACAGGAGACAGACTCCTCTGTAATAGTGTCTGACAGGCCAGCCAGAGCCACAGTAGAGCTGACACAGATGCTCCATTTTTTAGTAGAAATGGCCAACACAATCCACCCCCACATCCTCCCCCCCAAGTTCTGTGTCTCCCTCTCCTCGCCTTTGCTAGGTGAGGAGAATCATTAATGATACCAACCACACGGATAACAGCCCCCATTCCCTGCTACACTCGGGAAGAAAGTGCAGGATACCGGGCATCCACAACGGGCTCCGACCCTCAGGATCCTTAATGAGATCACCGAACCGTCTGCCTCCATCATACACAGATATTTATTAGCCTGCTATTTATTTTCTACTAATTTTCTAGGTAATTTCTTTAATTTGTGAACTGAACTGGCAGTATTACATTCAAACTCAAGTGGCTGCAAGCATTGCTTAAGCATCAGTGACAATATGTTGGTGTGTTCATCTAATAATAATTAGAAAAAAAGAATAAGTTTTGATTGGTATAAATATGATCAAATAAAAGCTAGTGTGATAGCACAGCGCAGCCCTGCCATTCAAAATAGAGTAGAAAATAGAGTTCTCTAAAAACCACATAGCAGGAAACACTATTTAAAATACAACCTCATTCAAAAAAACCATCAACATTTAAGAGAAAAAGAAAGAAATAACATTTTCAACTGATTTAAATTTGAAGACAGACTTAACATCTGTGTGTCCCAATTATGCTGAGACTTCACTATTCACAGATATTTTGTGCACACAACACAAAATTGAATGCAACATCATGACCCATGATATAAAGTATTTTTAATTATGGATACAACATCATATAGCGGTGCAGCAGCTATAAAGTGGAGACATTCGGTTAAACGTTGTTTGTGATGTTAAACTCAAAGTTGCAGTGAACAAATTATTTGTCCAAATTCATAAAGCTCATACATTCTGCTTGGGGAAATAACATAACCTCATCAGAGATACAATTAACATTATGGTGAAAAATACATAATAGCACACATCATACATAATTTAACTTAATCATCTCATTAGCTCAATCAGGACACACATGCGTCTCATCAGCACTTCACAGTATGTCGTCACATTTTCTGTGTGTGCTTCAGTCACATGCTCCCTGTACTGACCGGTTCTGCTGATTTTAATTGGTATATTTATCATGCATAGACAAGAGCTGGTTCTGCCCACAATAGAGACCTCTAACTACCACAGAGACAGGAGAAATTAACTTGAGCAATTGGTTGACCAAAGTACCAAGAAAGCAGACACACTGTCTCACAGCAAAGCACCAGAAAATTCTGGGAACTAGAATGTCCCTTTTCACGGGTAGTAGTCATGTCTCAAAACCATAACAGGTTATAACAAGCTAGTCCATTTTCATGGATTGCACTTGTGCACATGTGGTGAATATTAAATAATCCACTTTTGACATCTTAAAGACCTGAAGGACTCAGGGCTCTCACAAAAGCAATGAGCCGTTTGTGAGAGGACTGCAACAAAAGAGAAGAGGCGAAAAAGCCGAGGGCAATTCTGGAAGAAAAGGCAGATAGCGTGGAATATACGGTATTCATTTGGAATGTATGCGTCAGGTTTGCTAGAACAATAAAGCACCGTTCAACCACTACAAATATTTGCCTTTTTTGTAAGTCCAAATTTGAAAAAAAATGTCCACCACATACTCCACCATCCCTTCACCACCCAGTGTTCATAGATTCCACAACGTTCATAAATAATGAGCCTGGTCTGTGTGAGTCATCAGCCACCACCACCACCATTGTCTGTGCTCAGATTGGGGGAGTTCTTTTGCTGCTGTTCAGGCAGATGTCCCTAAATCTCAAATTCAATCTTTCTGAAGAGAAAGTGCCAAAGACCTTCTAGCAGATAAATTAATACACCTCATCTGCCACACTAAATTATTACCTTTACTTATTTTGAAAACCACCATCCAATATCTGATTCTTCACAGTGTGAAGGAACCCAAGGGCCATTAAGTACATAAATAGTCAGTAAAACAACCCTGTCATCAGTTTGGTGTTCTTTGTTTTACATCACACTCACTGTTGAATGCTTTTCATTATGTTTGTTGGTCTCTTGCTGTTCCAGCTTCCGTGTATCAGGAAATAAATTCATCATTGGGAAAAAAAAAATCTCAGGCTCAGTTCGTTAACATGGGCCTGGATAAAAGGATGATAAATGAATGCAAATATATGGAATGGGGTCTGCTTCAGAAGCTGGTGTCAGTACCACCTGGGTCTGTGTGAATTTGTGTGCATCTGTGTAATTGTAGGTGTTTCATGATTCTACATTCTATCATCTAGGACTATTTGCACAGATGCAAAGACATTTTGTGTGTGGTATAAGCCAGAATTGAAGAAACTGTTTTTTTTTTTAAATTTTATTTGAAAGGTGTGTACTGACGCTTTTTCACAGGTTCTTGTTTGGCACTATGCGAAGGACACACTGCCCTTCCATGTCCTCCCATCATCATTATCAGATCCTACATTAGCTCTCAACCTTCACCAGCACTTTTACAAACACCAAACATTAGACGGCTTCCGGCAGCGAAAAGATGGACAGTAATTAGTGGTCAGACATTATAACGAATCGTTGCCACATCAAACAACCACCGGGGAACACGTATAAACATCAGAATGCAGCATATTTATATAAAGGAACATGGTATGTAGTTCGCTGCTCACTCGGTCCTCAATATCAGGGATATGTATAAGATATGTCTGCTGATAGTATCTGTGTGATTTAAACTCAGCGCAATGCTTGTAGACCTGGTGTACCAGCTGAGCGTGTGTTGATACAGTATGACATAAAATATACAGAGTACGATCTCATCAATGCAGTTTTATGTGTTAGGTATACATAACCTTTGTTTTTCATCAATAATATATGTATTATTATTAATGTTAAATTAGTTTATTTGTCTTAAAGTTTCTTATCAATTGATGTATATAATTCAGATGTATATGCAATAAGCAAATATTTCAGTGTTTCATTTGAAAGAATAGTCAAGCTTCTCAAGACAAAGACATGTATTATTTTAGTATTATTTTCTTCATAAATGCTAAAGAGCTACAAGAAGTTTTGGAAGTTAAGCAGTTAACAGACGTACATATGTGTTGTGGCACTGGTGGAATTGTCTTTTTAAATCCATCATTCAGCTTTATACACGTATGCAAACACACACACACACACACACACACACACACACACACACACACACACACACACACACACACACACACACACACACACACACACACACACACACCTGCCTGGACACAGCTTGTTACTTCCCCATTCAAGTGGCCGTGTTAACGATGAAGCAAACTCAATGCAGTGTGATCTGATAATGAACCCTCTGGCACACATAATTATTATCAGTCATCCAGCTACGTGAATTTCACCGCTGTGCATTGTGGTTTTAATCTAAACATATGTCACATTGAGCTAAATAACCAAAGACTTTCTGGTGCGAGATGGAAATTAAATAATTGAAATACCAGATCTATCTGCTCAGTGAGATTAGTTGCATTTGGGTACTAACAAAGTCAGCATATTTGGAATACACAGCGCAATAACAACATTCTCATGTTTTTGTTGGATCTGTAATATAATGGTGGACTAAATTTAGAATCACGGCTGCAATCTGCATTGCCTTGTAGAACCAGGCGTTACTGTGATGCTATAACACAATACTCAAAGCTTGACTAGGAGAAATCTTTGGAGCAGTTGTTTTTTCCAAAATAGCCAAAGGGAAGACATAAAATCCTCCGAGTCATGTTGATTTATTTAAGTGATATTTAAACATATTCTTGCTCTCTAAAGATGAAGTAGATATGCTGTTTTATGCGTTTGAAATGTAGGTAAAATCTTACCCTGGAAGTGTCTTGTCAGAACAAATGTTTTTTGAAAAGTACATTTGTTTAATGCTTATGTATAGCTGGGTAGAAGGACTGTTCCTGAGAAACTCACATTTATTTGTAATTGTCATGTCAAGGACTGCTAAAATCTAACTCTGCACACAGTGTGATTAGGGTTGCAAACATAAGGCAAGCATTCATCCTCACTTGGATTAATGTGGCATACTCCATATCACAAACATGTCAACAACAACCACAGAGACAACTGTGCCTTCAGCCATTCATACATAAAAACAAACACTTTCCCAGCATTTGTCCCAAATGGTAATTATCATCATCGTTTATTGTGGTGATATGAACTGAACCTTCCCCAGAACATCCTTAACAAGCTGGATGTCCTCTACCACTTCACAGCAAGAAGGCCCATGGCCAGAAACGGCTGGATAATCGAGAAGCACTGCCAGAAAAAGACAAGCCCTGAAACGTCAGAAAGATAATCAGTACGAGTAATTATGTTTATCGGTCTTGATTATCCTGCGAGTAGATTCAAAGCTAGGCCTGAAGACATCCCAGCTGACTACAGGATGTGTCTCTGGTAACACATGTCTCATGTCCTGACTGATCCACTTGCATAGCGTATCAGGACAATTCAGCTTTGTGAGATGCTGTCAACCGCTGAAAAAGAATTACCAACAGTCTGAACTTTCTTATACTGGCTTATTTCCATCAAACATGAATACACAAGATGTAAATTTGATTATTGGAAACATCTTACAGGAGGGTCTGCAAAAAAACGTTCACACGTCTACAAATATTCTACTCAAAACCTGGGACCTTTTAACTTGTAAACAAACAAACAAAAATCAGTAATAAAAATACACTAACTTGTTCAAGTCCCTCAAAACATAAACCTCAACCAGAACTGCTGGCTGTTATGAGTCACTGCTGGAAATCTTACATGCGTTCACAGACTCGTGTATAAATAAAGGCAATATGGTGAACATAAAATCATGATTGGGTGTTTATTAATTCCTCATTACGGGTAATAATATGTTATTACAATTTAATTCATGCCAAAGTAACTACATTTTAATTTGCTGACCCTGAAAACCTAATTCTAGCATTTGGAAAAAATGTGTTACTCACTGATTTTTGAGGTATTGACCAAAAATCTATTTTCTACAATGGGTAGTCAGATCTTCAGTATTTAGAGGATGTTCATATTGTATTTTTCTTCCCTTTCCTTTGATCAAAGGATAACATTTTCAGAAATTTTGTAGAAAAGATTCTTAAAGTCAAAGAACGTGTTCACTCTTTTGGTGAACAGTTTAGTTTCACAGTGATTTGAGTGTGACAAACTTTTTTGGAATCAGCACTGTGGCCAGACATTACTGGAATCAAAAGAGCAATAACAACCTTACCATGCAACTGCTGTAAGATGAATTACAAGGAAATACTACAGAATTTATAAGATCATGGTATAAAAAGCAACACATTTTCAGGTACGGTGGTTTGAATGAAAGTCTAGGCTCTTATACGAGGCAGTGTAGGGCGGATCTAATGCTTCTTGGCAATGAATAGTGTCCATTGATTCCACCACACCATATCACTTCCTTTTCACAGAGCCCCTTGCATGTCTCTTCCTTTAGCTTTGTGTGTGTGTGTGTGTGTGTGTGTGTGTGTGTGTGTGTGTGTGTGTGTGTGTGTGTGTGTGTGTGTGTGTGTGTGTGTGTGTGTGTGTCTGAAAGAGATAGAGAGTGAGAAAGTGCGACAGAATTTTTGAACAATTCTTCTGAAGAAAAGAAAATATATCCAAGATGAGAATTTGTGTGAGTTTCATGTCTCCTTGACAGTTCTGAATGAATTGCCAACGAGAGAAAAATCTTGGACCTATTTATTTGACAGTGATTACGAGTGACTGATTACTTCAAGGCAAGGAAGCAATTTCTGGCCATGGAAGGTCATGTTTATGTTGACTGATGAAAAAGACGTTGCACCCATGAATGGATGATGCACAGCCGAGTTGACCTCAGACCCAACGTATTTTGCCAAAAATAGTGGCATGACCTGCTGTTTTCAGAGAGCATTGACAGAGTCACACAGCAACAGCGGTATCAGTGTGAGATCTCCTGAAGAGGAATGGGGCTGTAATGTCATTTATCTACAGGCCTGTGTTAGCGTTTGCTCTGAGGGAAGCGAATTGAGATAAAAGCTGGTGACCAATTGAGTGTGAACCTGCCTAGTGCTCGGCTGCGTTGATGACGTGCTGATAAAAGCGATGAATGAGAACACATACTACGTCTTGAGCTCTTAGTGGCTTCATTTATCTCGAGCTCTGCATAGAATATTATAGGCAAAGCTAACATTATACAAAAATCAATACTCATCTGACTGGTTTGCTCCCATTTTATTACAGCCCTGGTCATAAAGTTAAGCATGGGTCATTATCAAGAATAGCATAGTTTCCCAGATTTATGCCATTAATGGAGACCTTTCAGTCTTTGGTCTTATTAGTGCCAAACTTGTTTATTAGTGTGGAGGGAGTAGCATGGTCTAGGATAGTAACATGGGGACTGCACTGGGAGCTATAAATGGGCTCATTCTATTCAACCACTTCCCCTTGGGGCTAATTTTGTACAATCCTGACAACAGATTTCGACCCAGTTGATTACAACTCTTTAATGCTTCACTTTACAAAAATATGACCTTTCAGTTCAACAGGGTTTCCAGGAACACATTATTAACATGTACAGTCCCTGATGAAGTAACCCCAATTATGTAAACCATAAAAAAATAAGATTAATGTTCTTGACAAATTATGACCAAGTAAATATTTCCGCAAACCACAACACTTGTCAGCCTTTCCTTTGACAGGTGATTCGCTAAGCCTTGTCAGTTACTGTTGCTACATCTGTCAAGCTTTCTGGTCTGCTATCTGGAATACGCATTTCACAGATCAGCTTCTTGAACCTCTCAGTCCCAGATTTCAGACAGTTGCTCAAAAGCTGGCTTTGTGTTTTAACAGCTGTAGCTAGATTCATACATCTCACCACATTAAAAAGAAAAAATACCATGCCACGATTGCATTTCCTTGACAAAAGACAAAAAAAAAGAGTTCTATCATTTGACTAATAATGACTGAGGGGAACAACACAATGATCCCATGTACTTAGGCCCTCTTACAGAAAGTGACTTAGGTATTCTCTATCATAGCAAGACAATCTCTTCCCCCAGTTACTATTCCATATGTATAGAGATTCATTCCCAGCAGACAGATGATGAGGATGATTTTGTAGGACACAGCGACTGTGCTGGCAGGCTTACACAGTCTATATAAGGCACCAGTAGGCATCATCACTCTGACTTTCATATCTAGACTTGAGCGTTCATGGTAAGGAAACAGAGATAGAGAAAGAGAGAGCAAAAACTATAAGAAAAAGAATCTATTCAAAAGACCACTGTGCACTAAGGAGATCTGGAATCTCGTTGCTCAGTGTTGTTGCTTTCCTCATTTGTGAGTTCCAAACAAGGTTGAAATAACGTTGTAGACGCGTGACTGTGTCAGCTTATGGCCCAATCAAAGAAGACCTCAGGAAAACCAGAGATTTTCTCAGAAGGCAAAAGATATTGACAGTGTTCAAGGGAGACAACAAAGACCACCCATCCTTGGGCCTCTCCATGCAGAGGCATATTGCTTCTTCTAGCTACAGATGTCTTTGGGACTCAGTGGATTGGCAAGGCCTCACATGGCTTGGTTCTCCATATATGTCAACACTGATAGGTGGGACACCAAGTGTGGTCAAAACCTACAGAGACCTCCTTTCCCAAACTCAAGGGTTCTGTTTAATCCATCTCCCAGGAGAGTTTGGCTGGACCTGTCAGAACTGACTTTCTCCTGATGGGTTTACCACATATGGTGTTATGGTGGTATGGATCATTAAGGAGGCCAGGGATCGATATGTAATACTAACCAAATCATACAAACACTTTCAAGTCATGGCGTGAAGCCCTTCACTGAACATAAGAGACGCGGTGGTTTCCATTAGTGCAGTCCATGGGGCTCATGGCAGACTCCACCATATTTAGAGTAATTCTTGTGCCAGGACTTGCCAGGCAATATACAAACCAAACAGCTAGGCCTTGTCTAGTCAGCCAGCTAAAGTGACCGCTTCAATGTGTCTGATTGCTTTTCAGGAGTTTTTGAGTTCATGACATGGTCCATATTAAAACTCCAGTACAATATTTAACAGGTCTTGATGAATGAAACAAAAATGAATCGGTTAAACGCCACACAGAAAAAAATTGAGCCCAGAACCTTCTTGCTGTGAGGCAACAGCACTACCCACTGCTACCATGCTGCCCTTTTATTTGTTCATAATATGTCACAATAATAAGCTGAAAGCAACATCCAAAGTCATGTTCAAACAGCAGATAAACAGTATTCTATGGCTTTAATTGTGTCAACTACAACCTGTACGCAACTGTTGATTATTTGGTCTCTCGCTAGCAGTAAATGAGCTATCAATTCTAATGTTTATGTTTATGTTTGAACAGACAAAAACCCTGTCAGTTCAATCCAATCCTCACACTTACGCCCTGGTGTAGTTGATTTTAGAGTGCCTTTTAAAAAGGTACCTCCTGATTACTGCTGCTACATGCACAGCACTCAAACATGAAGCAGAAAACATGTGATGTGACAGACCTGCTGTAAAGCAACACAAGTAGAGTTATAACTGCAAGCCCATGACTGACTGATCGCTGTGAAGGTTTTAGACAACATTTGCAGGTCAAAACACAGGACAAACAAGAAGTAAAAAAAGAAAATCATAGTTCTTACCTTGAAGTCACAAATGCAAGTCACCATGTTTCCGATTCTTAGACACTCTCCATCAAATTTGCATGTGTTGGTATCGCACAAGAACAGGTCTGTGTCCCGGTCATCAAAACCTGGAAGACAAATCCGACAAGCAAAATCAGTGACAAAGTGTTTCTGTGTTCATCCCTCAAGTGATTCCGACCTGAGTCCATTTCAGGGTCGTTCATAATGAGAGACTACTATTTGTCACAGCACCTGCAGTTCAGTGCACTCTTTGATCAGATATTGGGCACTTTAAAGTGAAAATGATAGTACACGTTCATGTCCAAATGATATAATACAATTATAAAACATTGATCTCTAAACTCCATCGGATCAACAAACAAAAGACGTATCTTCATTTGGTGTTAAATGATGTGGTGGAAAGCGCTGGTCATTAACCAGCCATTCAACAGCGGTGACATCTGATAACTGAGGATGCAACAGTGTGTGAGTCTGAATGTGTTTTGCCCTCAAAGCTGAAGTTACTGTGAGTCTTGCAGTCATTATGTTTTCCCGTATTATTTGTATGTACAGCAAGACAGAGTCCCAGGGCGTTGTCCTGCAGATGCAAACCTGGGATGTGATCCGATTCAGGCTCTGTTAGAGATCTCAAATGACTGCAACAAAGTATGCTGAATCAAATCAAGGAGTCACATGGCTTTGGGACTGATGACTGACCTTGGGGCTATGAGTCCACCTGAACTGATTATTTACAAAAATACATGCAGGCTTTTCAAATGAATTTCAAAATAATTATGATGCAAAGCTGGAAAAGGTATTTCTTAAGAAGAGAGTGTAATGAATCAGACCACACACACACACACACACACACACACACACACACACACACACACACACACACACACACACACACACACACACACACACACACACACACACAAAGAGACATTAGGCCTATTCACTCTACAGTAGGTCCAAATTAATTTCATTGTACAAAGGTTTGCCATATATACAGTATAAGGTGTGTTCATACAAAGTATAAGAAAATAAGATGCTATAGAGAAGATTGCTTATTAAATATCACCACAGACTAAATACTCAGATGTACAAAACAGCATTCATGGTAGCTGCAATGTTTAATTTCCAAACAATGTTGTAATTTTTGATCACCATACAGCAACAGATTTTAAAGACTCATGCCTTAAAGAAATCCTGAATACCGTTGGCTCTGAATGTCTATTTGAAAAGATTTGTTCCTCAAAGAAGTAGACAGATACTGCAGCTGTCTCAAAATGACAAAGTTTAAGGAACAGCCACGAAGGCTGCACATGCAGTTTCTTCAAAGGTTAAAAGTTATTTGATCTCAGTACATATAAGCAAATATTTCTTTTGAGTGCTTTCTCAAGAATTTACAAAGCCATTTTCCAAACATAATAGTAAATATATCAGTATGAAGTTCCTGCCTCAAAAAGACAGAGAAGTAAAATGTCAGATATAATGACTGAATATAGATGTCTGACAAACAGTTGCTGTTGCCAAAGCTTCAGATAATGAGATGAAAGCTACTATTAAGTGGAACTTCAGCTGTGTCTGCATGGAAACGTTCAACTTGGAAGTTTTAAATGTGTATAAAATATCCAATGAAGCATTAAATAAAACAAATAATGCAATTCAATGAGAGCCCCATAATACGGTGGCATAATTAAAAAGTAGCTTTGAGCTTATTGTGAAAATAAAAGATGCTCATCTGACATGATCACAGATGAGTAATGACTTATTTGTTACTTAATTGTTTTCAGTTCACACGTTTTGGTCAAAATATCATTTTAACTCATCAGATATGCAGAAAAAAGTATTGCCCATATGTGAATGAATATACATTAAATGTTGCCTGCATTTTAGACCTCACATATTTCCAGAGTGACATTGATAGTATTGGGCAAGAAAATGTGAAAACTTCTCCCAAAAAGATAATTTTGTGTGGGTGAAGTTTGAAACACTTGTCAAGGACTGACACATTCTGTTGAGAAAAAATGTCACCAAAAAATGGCATTTTTAAAAAATACTATGTACGTATGGTATTAGGCCCAGAAATATCTAGGGGACACACGGCCATTGTCATGTTATGGGACTATAGTGAGTTTACATCTGGTAGAGACGGAACTAGTTTTAACTTTATTAACTTTCCACTCATGAGACTTTTTATTATTCATTACTGAGAACCTTTTTCTTACTTAGCATTTCAATGAAACATGTTGTTGGTAAAGGCCAAGTACCACTGTATAAACTGAAGACGTGTCATCTGATTCATCGAGAGATCAACTCATTGCTGGAGGCCTGATTTTCTGGAGATGATCTTGGAAGAGGAATGGTTTGAGGCATAACTAAAGGCTCAAGCTAACAGACGTGCTACTGCTGGTGTAATATTAGATGATTGTACAAACATATAACAACTGTACAAACTACACTACGTAAAACACCTTTTCGTACTGGTTATGGAAATGTGATGAGGTTAAAACTTTTATGATGGATGTATTCAATATCAATATGTGTTGACATAAAACGTTCAAACACAAAATGCTCATTGTCAAAATTGCTTAAATGCTTTTTCCTGGGTATTTGCCTTGATGGAGGTAATCTTGACAGCATTGAACAACATGATCACTGCACAAATGTGCATTGAGATGGTCACAATTGTAGGCAACTGTACAATGACCTGATTTATCACACAACACTACATATGTTATGTCCCTACATCCCGTTAACACAACGATCTCTGATCCGCTTCACAACAGCATCGTTATCAAAAAGGTGTTCCTTGTACAGCTCACAATAAAAGGTCATTCTGTAATGTACAGTTTGAAAACAGGCATTTATTGTGTATAAAATTGATTGTTATGATGAGGGAAGACGCAGATACTGCATTTTTGAAGGCCAATCAGTGTGTGGTATAAAAACTTCACCTCTGCTGCTTTGAAAATATAAACCTAAATTATTCTTGTCAAATAGTTGGGGTCAGTGTAGGATTAACACTTTTGTGTGCACACAAAATCTTACATATTTTACTTCAACTTCAAAAACAAATGCCTTTCCATTTGTTTCATGATTTACCACATTTTCCGCCAAAAAAATATCTGTTCATCAGATGTAACTTTATTTTCATTATTTTAAATCATAATTCATTAAATTAAATATATGTTTTACTGTGTGTGTGTTTCCTTCTATTACAAAATGACATATATTGTCAATTTATTGTCAATGTATGAATGTCCATACAATGACACATACAGTATTGTATATGGTCTTCCAGATGGTGAGATGAGTACAGTCACATCGCAAAGCTAATATATTTAAAATATCTGTTTATTTCAATTCACCTTGGTAAGCCAGGTGACTACAGAGTGACTAAAAGTTTCCAAACTGAATGCTGAACTGAAGTCAGTGACACATTTTCTGTGTGTATGTCATCCTCTATCGGGAGCACAAACAGCTTCAACAGCTTCCAACAGCTTCCTGGGAGCAGGTAAGGTATCACTGTCGGGTCCAGGGACACTTCAGCAGCATATCAGCATGTTTCAGTCATTCTTTGCTAATGTTTTAAAGTAATGCAATGCAAACCATTGCAACAAAAACATAGTTTCATTATATGAGGGATCATTGATACCAATCTATTGATAAAAAGCCCCTCCTTCCAGCTGCTAATGACCTTTTGCCCTGGTAGAACCTTTGAAAGGCAAATCGTGTCTCGGCTATCAAATGCACCTTCACATTGTAAGCCAGACATTTTACAACACTATTTTCTATTCACAGATGGACACTTGGCGACTTCACAACCTGATCTAACCTAAATGGATTATCCAATGCCTCCTTTCACTTCAAAAAGCCCTTGGCAGGTAATAAAAACCCATGGAAGAGAATCCCAGTCCTAAAACGAACCTGCTATTTGCCAAGGTCCTGAACGACCATAAAGCTCAAGCTTTCTGTGCAAATATGCGACCATCGAGCCAAGAGCAGTGACATGAGAGGTCTCGCCTCTTGGAGTGCACGGATGAAACACAGCCTCAAGCCCCGAGAGGGCTATACGAAGCAATCTGGAGAACCCCCTAAAAAAACAATTGGCACCCATTCACAATGCTGACATATTAAAAATGCTCACTGGAGAGAGGCATTGTTATGATCACAATCATACTACTGGCAAAGTGAAGACAAATGACTAGAAAATATCAGATTCTTCTCTGCCAGCTGGTAGGCTCCAGGTAAGACGATGACATTTCTGTTTGAAATCATTCCAAGCTGCTAATTTGAAATGTGATATTTTATCAATTTCTTTGCAGCCTCTTGGACACTACGTATGGAAGAACCACAAAAAAGAAGAAGAAAAACAGAACACGGCTCCACCTCACACCATTAAACTGTCTTCTTTACCGAGAAACAGATGTACTGCTTGGACATCTTCTCGTCAGCCATTAAAGACGAGGGATACGAGCACGACTGCTACACAATCATTCAATGAGGATCCACTAACAGCAGAGTTTATGAGGTATATGTATCATTTCATGAAGATCAGTGCAATTGAGTAGAATGGATAAAACAGGAAAATATATTTTGTCTACAATAGAAGCATATAAGAAGTCCTTTCAACAAACTGGTTGCAAGGAAGCGGATGACAGAGCAGCTTTTGTTATAGATGTCGAGCATCTGATGGAAACAAGCATAAAACATAATTGAATAAATGTCCCAGATGATCACCTCAGGGCCAACAGGGTTCGGGCTTCAAATCACAAATCTCAATTAGTTATCTGACAATGATTGCCTTAAAGGGAGTACTAATATAGATTTACAGTACTGGTACAACCTGAGAGGCAATTTCTCAGGCTTGTCAGCCAGGAGTTGAGGGAATATTCTCCAAATGTTTCTCTAACAGCAATAAATGACAGAAACGCACTGAAATGCTAGTTTTCATTATCCATGAGAGGGCTATCTGATAACCATAAAATAAATTTGGCCATTGCTATAAATATCTCCATTAAAAATATACCCATCTATTATTTATAATATTTGTGAAAGAAATTTCTCAAGTGTCATTGAAACGTGGAAGTGGATTACAGGATAAAATAGGGGTGGTTAGATCTTAAAAGTGTAGATTTACAAAATTAATGGGATTTTTTTGGTTCAATGTCCACATTTTTCTTTTCAGCTTCTAGGTTTACTCAAACACAAATCGTTTTCCTTGTAGAGCGAGTAAGATATTAACTCTGACAGCTCTACACAGTTGTGGCGTTTTCTGGGAGTCACATTCACCGCCACAGAATTTAACAACGTAAAACATTCACTGATATTGTTCTCACACATCTTGGATCCATTTCCAAGCTGAAACTCGGAGTGCCTGTCTGAAAAAACAAAAAGAAATAGCGTGTCTAGTAGAAGGAAAAAAAAGTGATGGCAAACACTCAAAAAACACTTTCATCCTCCATTTCAATATGTAGGCTCAGTTTTTTGTCTCTTCTTCTCCTTTGGGTTTTTCCCTTCAGGGTCTCCACAGCCAATCAGTGTCCTCCGTCTAGCCCTGTCTTCTCGTCCTCTTCTCTCACACCAACTACCTTCATGTCCTCTTTCACTACATCCATAAACCTCCTCTTTGGTCTTCCTCTAGGCCTCCTGCCTGGCAGTTCAGAACTCAGCATCCTTCTACCAATATATTCACTATCTCTCCTCTGGACATGTCCAAACCATCCCAGTCTGGCCTCTCTGACTTTATCTCCAGAACCTCTAACATGTGCTGTCCCTCTGATGTACTCATTCCTGATCCTATCCATCCTGGTCACTCCCAGAGAGAACCTCAGCATCTTCATCTCTGCTACCTCCAGCTCTGTCTCCTGTCTTTTCCTCAGTGACACTGTCTCTAGACCAAACAACATCGCTGGTCTCACCACAGTTTTGTACACCTTTCCTTTCATTTTAGCTGAAACTCTTCTATCACACATCACACCTGACACTTTCCTCCACCCGTTCCATCCTGCCTGGACACGCTTCTTCACCTCTTTTCCACACTCTCCATTGCTCTGGACTGTTGAGCCTAAGTACTTCAAATCCTCCACCTTCTTGATCTCTTCTCCCTGTAACCTCACTCTTCCACTTGGGTCCCTCTCATTCACACACATGTACTCTGTCTTACTGCGGCTAACCTTCATTCCTCTCCTTTCCAGGACAAACCTCCACCTCTCTAGCTTCTCCTCCACCTGTTCCCTGCTCTCACTGCAGATCACAATGTCATCTGCAAACATCATAGTCCATGGAGATTCCTGTCTAACCTCGTCTGTCAGCCTGTCCATCACCATAGCAACAAGAAGGGGCTCAGAGCTGATCCCTGATGCAGTCCCACCTCCACCTTGACCTCCTCTGTCACACCTACACACACCTCACCACTGTCTGACAGTCCTCATACATGTCCTGCACCGCTCTAACATACTTCTCCAGGCTTAGTTTTTGTAAGTGTAAAAAATAGCTCACTTTATTGAAAAGAATGATGTTTTAAAATGAGTTTTTCAATTATTAAGAGGGTTAACAGCTGACAGGCAGCAGACAACCAGAACTGTCAGCATATCCATCTTTTCGATGGAAACAAGTCTGAAAGTCTAAATTAGTAAATAACCCAAGATATGTTTTTTAAATATCTAATTTGATGTGGATTAATGTGGTGAAGCCATAAGTAACTAATAGCTAATTCCTAATTAAGATTCGGGGGATTCAAGAGCAATTTGTAGGTCATAGTTCTGAATGTTAATTAAAAATATATGATATAGAATATAAAATTTAATCTTTACATATTTATAACACCCACAACACTTAAGTTTTTGACCTCTGAAGCTGATGGCACATCAGCAAGGCGTCCCACTTGACTGAGATGGTTCTCAACAAGACAATGCACTTACAAGTAACTTCCCGTATCTGTCACATGGGTTTTCCCAGTGCCCCACCCCTTTAGAAGACCACAGTCACATCAGCTCCCACTGAAGAAGTGAATATGAAATCACACATCACCAAAAACGAGGAACAATTTTTCAGCCACATGTCTAACAAACACCTTGTCATTTGTCAGACCAACAAACATTGTTCATGATTTGTGTTTGTCTCAGTAACACGCTACAAATCTGGACAGAGCGCATTGCTCTAGGAGATAAAAATAAGAAGCACCCGTATCGAATATTTATCTTGTGTTGTGTCGTTGGGAAAAATTCTGAATTATGATGGGGTGGAGGTGAAGAGGACACTAGCAGCTTGTGAGACTTCATGGGTGATTGTTTCTGGCAGGAACTGTTATGTTTTCCAGAGGAACAGGCGTGAGAGTCTGTGTATCGATTAATAACAAACTTTTAATTAGTCCAAAGTCAAAACCAGGCGGGGGTCAAAACAGCAAGTTCAGGACAAAGACGGTACGAAGACGGCAGGCAATAAACGTAATCCAACAAACGGGCCAAGGTCATTCACGGGGCATGAAAGACAAAATCGTGGTCAAAACAGGCAGAGGTCAAAATCCAGAAAACAGGAAAAGGCAAGGCAAAACTCGTGGTCGTAAGAGAGCGGTCTAAGAATAACCATTTTGCATACATGGATCTCTGCTCAAATACTTACGACACTGCGACAGCGTTGAACTGACATGAAGGACCTTAAATAGACCAGGGTGCTAAACCAGGTTCAGGTGCAACTGGTGATAAACTGATTGACTGATGGGAAAGAACTAAACATGGATTGGATAAAGACCAAACAGAACAATCAGGGGGAACAAACCAGGTGCAGCGAATAACGAATGTGGCCGTGACAGAAAACCAGAAAGTACATGAACTGAAAACCAATAAACAAAAGACAAAGTCAGGAATGTATGAAAAAGGCAAAACAGAACATGGCAGATGCAGATCATCACAGGAACAAGTTCAATGTGGCAAAACTAAGTGAAAATATTTTTTCATTTTAACATACAGCTTATGCAGCTTCTTCTTGAACTGGAAGATAACATGAAGACAACCAAAGGAGCCACTAATAATCGTAGACTGAACGTGAGGCAAATGCATTGAGTGTCACTGGTTAGGTTATGACATCTGACTTTAAAATGTTATATTAGCTTTCACACATCTAGCAGTATTAAGGCTTGCGGTTACATTATTACTACTACTACTAGCACTTATACAACTACTGTACTTCTTTCCTCCTCGGAAGCTACATTATTGTCCTGAGTAATGCAATGGAAAAAAAATAAGAGAATAAAAGTAAAAAAAGAGATGTGCTGGTAAGGAAATCAGTAAAGTCCCACACAGATGGAATTTGTGAGACAAGAAAAAGAAAAACATATTTTGATCATTCTTGTTAAATAATAAAATAACAAAACTACAAATCAATAACAATTAAAAATACTTACCATTGAACAGACAAGTGACCTGATAAACTGCCGCCTGCACACTAACACCCAAAAAGCAAAACTAAACATCTCCAGATGTCTTGCTTGTGAAACAATGTAATAATGTCTTCACTTTTCAAACAAAACTTCCAATACGACTCAAAGCAAAAATGTGTAAAACCAGTAATTCCACCTAACGCTGCTGCATAAAGATTTTTTTTTGTTAATATTTTAAATTTTTAAGAAGTAAAACTCAGGAAAAATCAGGCATCCATTTCTCCATCATCATTATTCCAGGAGGTAACTGTAGGGACTGTGATGGTGAAATATTCTGGATAGCATAGGAATAGACAACAATGTGAGGTATGATTACCTCCATCTGTCGCCGATTTGTTTGTCAGCAGGATTACTCAGAAAGTTAGGAACAGATTTTGATGTAATTGTTTGCAGGTGTAGGCCACAGCCCAATACATCCTAACAGATTTTATTAATAATCTGAATAATCATGACCAGTGTGGAACAGGACCAACGTCAAAAGTGTCATTCCCATAAGATCCACACATCAGTCTAATCTAGATCCAAGTGGTATTCCACATCTGGGAAAGAGGCATGGATCTGCTTCTCATTTTTCTTTTTAATATCCTTCTTTTTGTTGATTTTCTAAACTACAGGCAAACAACTGCGGATTAACTCATCTTCCATGACGTCTTGCATATATTAATGGCTTGTGAGTGATCCGGATCAGTGAAGAGCCCCAGTATCACTGTGTCAGAGACCTGGAAAACTTATACTTCCTGCTCCTGCTCTGCCATTCCAGGAGAAGATTACAGCGAGCTGAATAATTAACGAAAACAAGCTGGCAAACATCAAATATTGAAAAGGTAATGTTTGTATGCTAACAATTAAAATGGCAAGCAATGCACTTACTTGTCTAAAAGAGAAAGCTTGTCAGCCAAATGCATCTCCTCCCACCGACCTACCTGGGATTTCACAACGCTAAAAAGAACGAGGAGTCCTTCCTCCCTGTTTTAAGCATTGTTCTGATAAATAATTAAGCAGGCTAAATTAATAATGAAGGTTGAACAACCACAGTGGTGATACATCCTCTCTTGACCTCTCTCTCTTGTTTCAGTAGCTTTGCAACAGGTTTTCAAATGTTTATCGTGGAGAGATTTATTGTTAAATCCCCATTATGTAGCTTACTAAAAGCTGCATAAATCCAAGCACTAAAAACACACACATAATAATAATGTCCTAGTAAGCCACGACCGTGTGCTTTAATTACAGCCTTTAAAGGTGTGTTCCTTCAGGGAGAAATAAACCATCTTCAGTGCAACAACTTTCATTCCCTCATTGCAGCCACTTGCATTTGGTGGTTTTGGGTCTTCTTTTATTCGACCTCCCTGCCACAGATGTGTCTTCAAATTTTCATTTTACTGTCAGAGGTGAGGGCCAGAATGTAAGGGAAGTACTTTTGACCTCCGTCCTGACAAATCTTAGAAGCAGATGGCCAATTCTCTCCGGACTAGTGTTAATTCACTCCACTTGATGGGATTTACGGGGGCCTTTGCATATTTTGCTCTCATCCCTGTCACGTTAACGATCAAAGCAACACGTGGCCTTTCAGCATTAACAACAGTAAGGGGATTCAGTGTGGAAGAGCACCGCCCATACACACAATAGTTCCCATCGGGGATAAGGTATGTCACAGGGTAAATACACTGATAGTAGATGTCAATGCAAGACTTGAGTATGCGTCACTTGTGATAAAATATTTAACTGAACTGCTCTGGAAAGCCTTCAGTGACAGGGTGACATTAACATTCTCAGCTTCAGTTTGTTTGTAATGCTGATAAATAAAATGGAAAAGAGATGCGAGTTGATTTCTGGCCCAAAAATCTGTGTGTGTTCTTATTAAAGATAACACACACATTGTCTTTTTTTTTTAATTGATGAAGCCAAAACTTACTGGCAAAATGCCACTGACGGTTTGTGATAATTACACAGTGTTGAACACACAGTCAGCTGTGCTGGATGAACATGAAAACCTGTCCAATTTATTTAAAACAAGTTTATTTACAGGTATAGAAACTTCATTAATGCCTCGCCACATGTTTCATGGAGATTACCTCTAATTGCAAGACTTCATTCACATCGGTTACTAATTTGGCATTTTTGTGCAAAAAAGTTGATCAAACAACAATGAGATGGTGAAAAGTTTGTCTTGTGATGAATTATCACCCTGATTTAAAGTTTCCCTCTGCCACAGGGAATGTTTTAGAGTCCTTTGTGGCTTTGTTGTGGCTTCATAGCCCACAACTTTACCGCTCTGGCTCTGATAGCATCGCTTCAGCAGCAGGAAGCAGCTTTTTTCTCCACCGATGAACTCACACATTCATCAACCAGCTAGTGAACACAGTGGAGCATCTAACAGCTAAAGGCTCGTTTGTATCACTGCATGAGATGACGGAATGACAGCGAGGCAAAGTGTAATACAAGGGGAATGGAATCATTAATTTTATTATTACAGCTGATCTGTCAAAATGTCTTTTTTTATGAAAGAACCGCTGTTATATATTAGCTTGTGAAACGTCCTTTAAAGATGTGGGAAATCCTGAAAATAGCATCTCATTTGTGTGTGACATTGCTCCCTTAATAACGCAGTCATTTGAAATTCTTGTGACGTTTTACTTTGGCACATCACTCATAGATTCTCATATGCAAACATTTCAATGAAATACTGGGATCATTTCCAAAATGTGCAGCATGTCAATCAATAAAGTCTCCTTTCTGTTCCAGTTTCACTGACATGTGACTGGTGAAACGAGTGTTGTGCAAAGTCCTCGGGTAGCTCCGTTCAACATTCATTCAACAGGCTGCGTTCACCAAAAGCGTCGAGTAAATCTAC